>NC_081415.1:736081581-736241581 GCF_030272615.1 Cryptomeria japonica | reverse complement strand
TTTGTGAAAAACAAGCATGTTTATGTGGAAAAATGATGCATTTGTGATGTACAAGCACATCTAGGGCAAGCAAGCACATTTAGGTTGATGATAACCACATTTCCGTTGAAAAAACATGTTTGTATCTAGGTAGGCTCAAATTGATAGTTCTGTGATGAACATACGCTGTCGATTGGATACGTTGCTGAGAGGATACACTCAAGAAGGTTCCCTAGGGAGACAAACTGAGAGATAGGCTAGACTTGACAATTCTATGATGAACATACGTTATCAATTGGATAAGTTGCTGAGAGGATTCACTCAAGCAAGGCCTTTAAATAAGATCAAGTGTAATGTGATGAACATACACACTAGGATGCAGTGCCATGTGATAGACATAAGCACTAGGATAGAAGTAGCACTATGTGATAGACATGAGTACCACTAGGATTGACATGATTGGTTTGCTTGGATGTAGGAGTAATTGCCCCATATAGAGTCACGGGAGAGATTCCTTGTGACATAGAGGTTATGACCAGAGTTGAGCTTTGAGGAGCAGGTAGCTGTCGAGGGTATGGGATTGAGACACATCATGTTTCTGCTTGATATTCAAGAAAATAGAGGATTAGTAACTACTCTAGTAGAGATATGGCACTTTGAGACCTATTCGTTTCATTTGGCAACTGGCGAGATGTCATTCACTTTAGAGGATGTTTATAGGATTTTAAGAATACTGATCTAGAGTGAGCTGGTGTCGTATGACAGAATGGGCGACTGGGATGCATTGAGACGAGTCTTTGGTGACCTAGAGCTGGAGATGAGATTGAGTCATGTCAGCTGGGATGTTATGCTAGCTACTGGATGTAGACTATCAACAATAGTTGGAGGAGTAATTAGTGGTTACCTTTGTCCAGACAGGGTGACATGAGGTATTGTTGTTGGCTTGGGGAGGACTCTAGAGACGTTGGTGACAAATCACACTAGATATGTATGAGGTCTATGTGTATTAACACATTTGTATCATGAGCTTCACCAGTTTGTATATCTCGGTGGTTGAAGGCTAGGGTGCGGGGTGACTCTATTATAGGTGTGGTCATATGAGCACATTGGAGTGATTATATTGGTTCACTTCAAAGGGAAAGGGCATGGACAGTCCTACACACACTTGTATAGTATGATCACTTTCTAGCCACGGATTGGGAAGGTGGACTAGTGTCATATGGAGACCCTATCTTGACTGTGAGGATTGGGAGGAGGATGCTACAGAGCTTCCATATGTTTTTAGGAGCAGGTATTTTATCGGGCGAATGCCTTATATACTAGACATACATCTCATTCACAGGGTATGTAGGCAGTTTGGGCGATAGCAGAGGATTCCTCAGGGATCAGGAGAGTTTGCATAGACAGTGCAAGAGAAGACTCACTGGGGTTCAATTTTGTCCTATGATGTTGTAGTTACATAGTTTGAGCAGATGGTTCCTATGCCTTGGGATCTACTATGGGATGTGGTTGACGCAGGTACCGATGCAAAGTATGATGCTTATTTTGTAGCACATCTAGTATTGAGGTTGACAGATCCATATGAGCCTATGGTAGTAGAGGATGATGAGGACAGGGGTGGAGGGAAGTGGAGGAGACGAAGGCGAGGAGCAACGAGGAGGGTGGTGAGGGGTAGGGGTACATAGAGGAATGTTGGAGAGAGGGCTGATGAGAGACAAGATCCACAAGGAGGGAGGCGACTGAGACCACCGAGGGGTAGAAGAGGATAGTTATTACAGGTTGGTGGATAGGTACCAGGGAGAGATGCACAAGGACAAGCTAGGCAAGAGAAGGGTGCCTAGGGTGGAGATGAGCTGCTAGCACTGCAAGAGATTACAGTGGGACAGTTTGATGAGATCAAGTATCTCGAGAGAGATGTGACTCGATTGAGGTGACAATTAGTAGAGATGTAGAGGGAGAGGGATCAATCTATCCAGAGGTACACTGAGGCTAAGGAGGCAATGAGGGAAGGCATGAGAGAAGTTGAGGATACAAGGGGTGGATATGCATATGTCCTATGGGCAGGAGAGGAGATAGCCTATTGGAGAGATTTGTACTATGTAGTTGTTCCTCCAGAGCTGAGGGATAGGAGCTTCAAGAGAGCTTCTAGGACGAGTACCATAGGGAGGAGATACAGATGACAAGCATCTAGTGGCAGGGTTATGGGTCCACTTGCGCCACCAAGAGAAGGAGACAAAGAAGATGATCTTGGAGCAGGGACTTCAAGAGCTCAGATTCCTTCAAGGCCAGCTGGCTCTGAGGGAGGGAGTTAATCATAGCTCTCTTAGATCTAGTTTTTGTATCAGTATTTTATATGATGATGTAGACACCTTCAGGTGATTTTGTAGCCTTATGAGATATTGACATCATTGTATCATGACACAATATTATTTTTGATATATATATATATATATATATATATATATATATGAGATGACTCATCCTTGCAGTTCAACCATATGCATGTGTTCCTATGTGATGTGCTTCTATAGGTTGATGAAATTTATGTATGCATGTTCTTATAATTATTCTATGATGCTTATGATGATATTATGATACTTATGGATGCAAAACATATCCATGATGATATGCAATATGTTTTTGTTCTTTTTTGTTTTTTATATGCTTATGCAAATGTGGATGGATGTATGATTATTAACATTCTATAATTATTTACGTAATGAGAATGCAAATGTATATAGGATATGCTAATTAGTCGTGTGTGCAGGTGCAAACTACATGAAATGCAAATGTTTTTTTTGGTGTGTCATTATACTCAGTCATGTGATAACGGGCTACACAGACTCAAGGAAGGATGATGGAGGTTAGTCATGAAAGAAGCATGGAAGATAGAAGATATGAAAGTGAAAGAGCTTCTTGTTCTTTATCATCATTGAGCTTTATTATGGCAAATAGGTTATGAAAATCGAGGTATAGGTTTGACCCAGAAAGTCATTTTACCCATTTGCATAAAGATCAGATAGTCACAAACAAGGAATGCCCCAGTTCATACTAGACTCACAGTGTCCTCATATCCTTGGACAAGTCACAACATTACTAAGAAAAAATCCACAGACAACAAAACAATAGTAGGTGAATCATATCCCATCCTTGCCTTTTTAGTCAAAGATATCCTAGAGATATAATCTCTAGTCACAGACATCTCGAAAAAAATAAAAGACATGTCACCAAAAGATAAAATCAAAAGAAAACCAAGACTTGACACCAACACACAATGAAATCCTCAATTTATTTGTTTTTCTTGCCAGATATGTTAACATGTTTGATTTGGTCACAATGTTGTCATCCTGATAAAGGATAGATAATGTTGAAAAAAACCATGTTGTTGCGAAAGTCTTGCTGAAAGATTTGATTTGTTGAAAGCCCACTGCTACTTATGTCTCATCTGAAAGTGAGTGAATCCATTAAACTAATACTTTATTGTGAATAAGATCAAAACTTTATTGCAGATTGATGATGCAAGTAATATTTTATTGCAAATTGGTGATGCAAGTGATCTTTTATCACAGATTGTACATGAAAAGAAGGAGGAATGGAAAAGATGATACTCCTCAAAACGTGCAATGCTCAACGTACCACTTCCATCACTAGATTTAGGATTTTTGCCCCAGTTGCAGATTGGACCTAATTTATTATAAAAGGAAAGGGGAAAGAGGAAGATTTATTATGAATGGATAACCAATCTTAGGTAGATCAATAACAAGCCATGATGGGAATGGGTAATGTAGACATCTAAGAATGGTCAACGCTTGCGGAGTCATACTTTAACATTTGCGCATTGCCTTATTTTAGGGTTTTTGCGTCACATTAAAATTTCTTCTATGTTGCGCACTTGGTCTTTATCATTTGCGAGCATTGAGTCCTTCTTCTGCATTCCTCATTTTTATCACTTTTGAATTAGGTCTTGTCGATAGCAATCTTCAGTCATGATTTTGGTCGATCTTATCCTGTCGCATCAATGTGCATGCTCATTTATCATCATTTTGGACATCGTCAATCCTAATTGATGATGGAATTAGGGTTTTTTCCTCTTGTCAATCTTGTCACCTTGTGATCGATTCGTCATCGATCCTTGTCCTTGTCAAACCTTGTCATCTTGCGATCGATTCGTTATTGATCCTTGTCCTCTTGTCAATCTTGTCACCTTGCGATCGATTCATCATCGATCCTTGTCCTCTTGTCAATCTTGTCATTTTGTGATCGATTCGTCATCGATCCTTGTCCTTGTCAATCTTGTCATTTTGCAATCGATTCATCATCGATCCTTGTCCTGATCAATCTTGTCATTTTGTGATTGATTCATCATCGATTGTTGTCCTTTTCAATCGTGTCAATTTGGATCAATTAGTCATTGTTCCTCGTCAATTGGCGCCTATAAATTTGATCTCTTTGTCAATCTTGGTCAATTTGTCAACCAATCTCAATCATTTATCAGCATTGGTCCTTTGTCAATTAAAATCATGATCGAATCGACATTAATTTCTTATTGTCTTGACCTAATTCCTTGTCCTCTTATTTCTGGGGTTTTATGATTTGATCATTTAATCCTTTTCTTCTTCTTGGTGGGTTAAATAAATCTATTTATTTAGTCCTAGGTCTTTTTCATGAATTAATTAATGGATGAAAACCTATTAATTAATTCACCTAATTTCTATTTCATCTTTTTCCTTGATTTTCCAATTTACTAATTTCTCCTAATTCCTAATTTTCTATTTCTCCTATTTTCTTCAATTTTTCTAATATTTCCCCTAATTTCATGGGAATGGCATTTCAATTTTGTCATAATTTTTCATAATTTGTCAATCAATCAAATCTTGCATGTCAATTTGTCATAATTTGTCAATCAATCAATCTTGCATAGAAAATGTCAATTTTGTCATAATTTGTCATATTTGTCATTCTTGATTTGAAATTTCCTTTCAAATCTCTTCATGCTAATTTTGTCCTCTCTCCAATTTGTCTATAAATTGGATGATTTTCTTCAATTGATCAATCAATCACGCTTCTAGTATCCTTACGTTGCCATTTCATCTTGTCAATCTTGCTTTCATACTATGCTTTTGCACTTGTAGGTGAGATCCACAAACAAAGTAATTTGAAGGAGAAAGAAGGACAATGGAAAATTCTGGAGGAGATATTCGCGTTTGTAATGGTTTGCATTTGGTTTGATTATCTTGTCTTCATATCTCTATTGATTATAATTAGGATTTCTTATCATTGCAATCTAGTTTTTGTGATTGAGCTAGTTTAATATCTATTTGCTTTGATGAATTCCAAATACCTATCTACATTTTCTGGTGAACCCGACGTGAACTAACCCCTTAACCATGTCTTGAGTGCTTTTGAGCTGATTTGCAGGTGAAAAATCAAGAAACATGGCAACTCAGAGCTTTCTGGACACTTCTGCGCCTGTGTCAAAGCATTCTGCGCCTGTGTCAGGGCATCCTGCGCCTATGTCAGAGAGATCTGTGCCTATGTCAAAGAGATCTGCGCCTATGTCAGGGCATTCTATGCCTGTGTCAAGGCATTCTGTGCCTGTGTTGAGACATTCTGTGCCTGTGTAAGGCCAGAAATAGAGGTAAAACCAGTGTTTTTACTTGCAAATTACTTTGTTTTCATTCTGTTCTTATATTCTGGTTTTTCTTTGGTATTGATTCTCTTTGCAGCACCTTGGCGTTACATGTGACGAAGACATGAAAATGAAACTAATAACAAATCTTATGCAGGACGCAGTTAAAGACTTTTATTAAAACATCTTGCATGTGATTTTTAAAGTAGTTGCACATTTAATTTCTTAAAGGTTAATGAACACCATGCATGCTTTGTTTGCTTTTAGTTTGATTGCATGTTTTAACCCTTAGAATTGGGCCTACCTCCTGATTTGCCTGGCACTTCGCACAGGCATTGGTGAGAGGGAACGAACCAAAGTGGTGACGGGCTAAAGCCAAGCTCTTCCGAACCACTCTAAATAACTGTGGATGGAACGAAAGTTGTAGACAATGGGTGCTGGAATGGTATTGCAACGATTTATTCACCAGATCAATACCCACCCAAATGGAAGCCCTTACTAGAATCTCTTGTTTTTAGAGGCAAAAATCCTTCTATCTGTTGGCTTAGGCATTGTGATACGCGCATGCCGAAGACACCTCTCATGTATTCCTTACTTAGAGATAGCAAGTTCTTGGGAAGTGATGCCCCTTGAACTTGAAGCTTGGTATGCCCAAGAAGTGAGAGCACTATAAGGGGGAGCCAGTGCTACCAAGCATCTAGTTATCCAGCTAAGTGTTGTATTTTGAGTAGAGGAGTCAATAGATATTGCCCTTGCTAGCCATAGGATTTGTCGTAAATGTGCTTGATTGTCTTGAGTCAAAGTCAAACAAACATTTTGTCTTCCGTGATTGTCAAAAGTTAAATCAAAAACAAACTTTCAAAAGTGCTCATAATCAACTTGGATTTTCAAAATCAACAACCTTCAATTCAAAACAAAATCCAAACAAAAGTCCAAATTTGTCCAAGTATTCATCCAACATTTGAACATGGCTTGTCAAAACGTTGAATGTCTTTGTTTCAAAATTCATGTCACTTTAGGCTAGGTTTTGCATAGTCCCACTTAGGTCCTAAAGCATATTGTCATCTCCTTTCATTTTAGTCCTTTTCATTGCAAGCGTCCTCATTTTTCACTTAGGTCCAAGATCATTTTCCCTAAGTTTGCATTTCATTGTCATATCCAAGCTAGATTTCCATTTAGGTGACATTCCTGCATTATCCTTGTCATGCTAAAATTAGGTCTTGCCTAGGTTGCATTTTGCATATTCCAAGTCATTGGTCTTCGCATATCCTTGTCATTGTATTGTCATCTTGTCTTGGCTTCATCTTGTCATATCATATCCTTAGATCATTTTCATGTCATATCCTAAGTCATTGTCATAATCATTGCCTTCTTGAATTTAGTCTCAAAAATTTGATTTGTCAAACTTGTAAAATCAAAACTTTGGATAATACCCTAAGTTGTTGTTAGGGAGTCTTGACCTTGTCTAAAATTTGTCCTCTCATTAATATCATTTTTGTCAAACCTAGCTTAGTATCCAAGCATATAGGTGAGACATTGTCAATTTGTCCTATTGTCATTTGGTCCTTTGTCCTTTAAGGTCTTGGCTTCATTTCAACTTCCTAAGGTTGAGTCTTTAGGTTTGCATTTCAAAAAGTTTGTCCAAATCTTGTGAAACAACAAAAACATAGGTTGCATTCTTGCCATAGATTGCATTTTCGTCTATTTAGGTTACATTTAGTTGCATATCATACATCATCCTTTTAAAATTAAAAAAATCCAAAAAAATATTGCATTTGCATAGTGACATGCCTGTTGAAACAAGGTCAAAATCTAAGAAGATGGGCGAACCAACATATCAACCCATTGACAACATATCAAACTCATAGTTTCAACCTAGTCAATCATTACAAATTCAAGGTTCGTCAAACACATCATTACCACCATATGGAATGGTTCAACTTGGACCACCTCCATTATATGAGCCAATGTTTGTACCCATGAAACCGGGATATGGGAGTGTTCCACCAACACCAAGGGAAAATGCACCTTTTGACTGGAATCAACCAAACCTGCAGCATGAAATTCAAACATTACATGAGGAACAAACTCTTTCACAAGGATTTGGTTCAGATCAAGGCATTCAACAAGAAATAAATCCAAATGTTTTACCAGATTCTTCATCAGATTTCGATGCTTCTGATGATATCGATATGTTCCTTCAAGATCCGAAGTTGACAAAAAAGATGGATAAATTCTTGAACAAGGTCTTTAAGATGTTCCCACAAAAATATCTTGACATGATGAGTAATGTGACCTCCTCAAGTGAGCAAACTAATGTGCAAAAACAACAAGGCGGTGAGCTGTTAAGTTTCTCTCCACATCCAAACGAAGAAAATGTGCAACAAGAAACTCAACACACCTTGATGAGTAAACGTGCTTCAAAAATGTTGACAGTGACTATTCCTCAAAAGTCATCATTTGAAACAATAAACAATTCGTTATTTAATACAACACCTTTAACACAAGATCAAATGAGGGCCACACAAATATTTACAGCTGTCCCTCAACAAGAAATGATTCCTTGAATAATTACAAGTGGATCAAAATCTAAGATGCAAGAAAGCTTTACGACTGGAATGCCTGATCTTACCAATGTCCAAAACAATTCCACAATGCAGCAAAGTTCCTATGTCCCATTAAGTTCAATATATTTACCAAATACTCAAGTACCTATTATGAAAAATATTGTGACAGATCCTTCGATAATGGCAACACAAAGAGCCACAAATAGTGGTTTGCACCAACAACAAGTGTTACAACAATTGAGTAATACACAAAAGGCACAATCGAATGTGCAAATAAGCAATGCACAACAACAACAATATCGCATTCAACAACATGTTGCGATGTCTTCTGCACCATTACAAGTTAATTCAAACTTGCAACCACCACAGTGGATTGGACAAACAACACAGCAAGTCAATGCAAGTGCCATCCCCCATCTCAAGGAGAAACAATAGAAACCTCCCAAACAAAGTTTTTTGCAAATGATGGGATTTACATCAGGACAACAACAGTTGGCCCAAAGTCAGCAAATTCTGATTCGTCAGCATCAACAGCAACATGTGCCTCAATATGGGCTAGGAAAAACAAGTTATCATACATCACAACCACAACTGATGTCCATGCAATATCAACAACACCCTCAACTGCAATGTCAACAAAGGCTACAAATGATGATCCCACCACAAGAAGCACAACAAAAGGGTCAATGTCAAGACATGGCACAACCATAGCAACAAGAGCTGTATCAAGAACTTTATATGCCAGAGACACCAAAGACAACAATTTCTGAGCATCAACAGCCAATGGAGAGCAGGATGTATTGACAAAGAGTACACCCAAGAGTGAATGATGAACTTCCAAAATCTTTGATACCTGACACATTTGCACAACAGCTTGAGAAGTTGCAATGACAAGTTGACGCATTGGAAACAAAAGGAACAAAGAAATTGTACACAGATCAAGATTTATGTCCTAATCCATTTGACAAGAGCTTGTACAAGCCTCCCTTCCCTAAGCATTTTGAGGCACCTAATTTTGAGAAATATAAAGGGAATGGCAATCCAAAAGACCATATTCGAGCATTTTTTTGCAGCATGTACTGAAGTGAGTTATGAGGAAACATATTTAATGTGCTTATTTGTACGAAGTCTCACAGGACAAGCCATGGATTGGTATTCGCATTTACCAGGGAATATAAAGACTTGGTCAAAATGGGCTCAAAAGTTTATATCCCACTTCGCATTCAACATTGACAGTGAAGTGACCATGTCAGATTTATGCAACACCAAGCAAAAGCAAGGTGAACCATTAGTGACTTTCTTGCAATGATGGTGAAGCTTGTATAGTCGTTCTTCCCTAGATATACCTGAAGAACAACAAGTGAACTTGTTTATTCAAAATTTGGTCCCAGAAATGATGTATGAACTCAAATTGAAAAGTCCCAGTACCATTGAGAAACTCATTAAGAAAGGGATGAACATTGAAACTGCTCTTGTAGCTAAGGGAATCATTAAGCTCAACAAAGACAGTGACAACACAAACAATTCAGGGGACAGAAATAGATTTTGATACAAAAACAAGAATGTCACTAATGAAGGAGTTGTTGACGCAAGAGCAGTGAATGCAAATCAACCCACGTTCACAATAAATAAATTGAGTGCTCCTAATATGTCGGCTATGGAACAAAATCAAACACCAGCAAGCAATGTTACTCAATAGCCGCAATACCAACAATATACTCAACAACAAGGTCAGCAACAAAACCAGCAACAAAAACCTTTCCGATGAAGGGATGGGCCTCCTCAATAGTTTACGCCATTGGGAGAGCCTATTGAGTTAGTAATGAAACAATTAATACAAGCAAAGTTTATCAAGTTACCAGATATCAAGGCAGAACCATTGGTAAAGCCGCATTGGTGGAATGATAATGCATATTGTGAATACCATCGGTCAAAAGGACATAAAACCGCATCGTGTTTTCAATTGAAACATATGATTCAAGACTTGTTAGATCAAGGAGTATTTGAGGTAGACCCACCCAACGTGACCTCTAACACTGATCATACAATTTTTAAAACTCCTTTGCTTGATCATGATAAGGGTAAAGCATCTTCTTCAAACTCTACCCAAATAGAAAATCTTAATTATGCAAATACTGGTTATAATAATTTCATCAATTGTTTTCGAGTGTCAATTGAGTATGTTTCCACCATAAGAATAAAGGGACAAGATCCTTCTTGTGCAGTCACCACTCGTCGATCCAAAATAGTCCTGAAAGGAGCTCCTGCAATTCCTCCCAAATCAACTCCTATGAGTCAGTATAATCTCCTAGATCATCTAGGGAAGACACCTGCACAAATATCAATTCTTGAGTTGTTGAAAATGTCCCCTATGCATCGCACAGTCCTAGATAAAGCTTTAACTAAGTCCACTATCCTGATAGACATTGATGTTGACCAGTTTCAAGCATGAATTGGACATCTAGCTATTTCCCAACACGTCGCCTTTTCTGATAACGATATTTCTCCTGATAAGCTCCCTCATAATGATCCTTTACATCTTGAAGTCTTTGTCCATAATTGCAAGATCCGACAAGTCTTGATAGATGGCGGAGAAGGTCTTAACATCTGTACCTTGAGAGTGGTCATTGGTCTTGGTTATACAGAAAATGACATTGATTCTTCTAGAAGAATAACAATCAAAGCATATGATGATGCTGAGCGTCCATCTAAAGGGGTAATTTCATTGCCTATCAGAGTTGGTCCAGTGACAAAAAACACTTTCCTGCAGGTCCTAGACCTTGATCTCCCTTACAATATGATTCTTGCCATCCGTGGATTCACGCAATGAAAGTAGTTCCATCTACTTATCATTAGTGTTTAAAATATCCTTACAATGGGACTAAGATAACAATTCCAGGAGATCATAATCCATTTCAATTTGTTGCTAATCTAAAGGATTCCCCGAAGCAACAAGTCCCAGTCAATAGGGAGGCCCACTCACATAATTATGTGGATCCTAATGAATTGTTAGATGCCGTCAAAGGAAAATTGAAGATACAGGACCAAGGATGCGGAGAGTATTCAATGGCTCAAACATTCCTCATTGGGAATTTACCAATATCTCCAAAATCACATGGCAAACCACATTTGTTGCAAAAGGAACCTAAGATAGTCATTCAATATCAGCCCCCCACTACATTTACAAGATGGGGTGAACTTGACAAAGAAACTTTGGATGATGATGTCATAGATTGGCTTTATAAGGATCCAACTAAGACACCACCTATCAGGTCGCCGGTGGAGCGGTATGGCAAAGGGTTTACTATGCTGCAGAAAAAGGGATATGATGGCTGCAGTGGTTTGGGCCCTGACAAGAAAGGAAGACTAGAACCTATTATACCCAAGATGCGACATCCAACTTTAGGATTAGGTTTTGTACCATTGCAAATTGGAACCTCATCTACCAAAGTGACCACGTGTGGAAAATGGCGTGACTCTGATGATGAAACAACACCTGAGGATATCCAACTTGAAACTGATTCCAATGAATGGGAATGGAGTTCCTTTTCTTCTAGCTCCTATGCCCTCGAAGATATTTTCCTTGACCCTGATGATTTGCCCATGGAAGACAAACATGAAATAACTCCCCCTCCCAAAAAATGTCCTAATGCTTGGATAGAGTCATTCTAGGACCCAAGCTCCAAATCAGATACGAGCAGTTCAGACAGTGATACCATAGATGTTTACATCTTTACCATCTCGTCCCTCTCTCTCCTTAAAACTGATGATGACATGCCCCTTGTCTATCCACAACTTATCCAACAAGACCAACAAGAACCACTCAAATTGGATTGTTTTCAAAATGACGAAGCAATTGCAGAATTCCTTGGACTACGGGAAGGCATACCACAAGGTGATCATAAGGTAGGGTTTGCTATTGATTTAGATTCTACAACATATTTTGGGGAGTCAACTCCATCTTCTAGTCATAAAAATGAAAAAGAAAAAGTAAAAAATCAAAAGAATAGGTCTTTGAGTGAAAACTGTAAGGCACTCTCTGATCATGAAAAAGTAAAAATAAAAGACGTACCTGCAGGTGAAAACCTCTCTGAGGTGCCCAAAGGTGAAAGATTGGACATACCCTTGTCAAGTTAGGATAAATCAACATTTGCTTGTGGAAATGACTGAAGAGATAAATTTGGGTACACCTGACAACCCTAAGGTCATTCATTTCGCTGCTTCTCTCTCAAAACAGGAAAAGATAGATTTTGTCAATTTCTTTCTTGAGAAGAAGATCAGTTTTGCATGGTCCTATGCAGATATGCCCGGCCTTGATCCATAATTAGTCCTTCATCACTTGCCATTAAAATCAGATGCCAAGCCCGTCAAACAAAAACTCAGAAAGATGCATCCCCAGGTGGCTCTCTTGGTCAAGGTAGAACTAAAAAAATTATTAGATGTGGGCTTTATCAGACCCATTGATTATGCAGATTGGATTTCAAATTTGGTACCAGTTAGCAAAGTAATTGGGGGCATCAGAATCTATACGGATTTTAGGGATCTTAATAAAGCATGCCCTAAAGATGATTTTCCACTGTCGAATATAGACATCATAGTTGACATGACTACCGGATATGAGATGCTATCATTGATAGATGGTTTTTCTGGATATAATCAAATTCGTATTGCTCCTGAAGATCAACATAAGACTGCATTCACATGTGCTTGGGGTACGTCTTAAAAATGGTGGCGCAACATATCAAAGAGCTATGACGATAATTTTCCATGATTTTATGCATACTTTGATGGAAGACTATGTTGATGACCTATTATACAAATCTGTCACAAGAGATAGTCATCTAGCCATCCTTGGCCCAATCTTTGATCGAATGGAAACCTACAAGCTTAGACTCAACCCAAAGAAATGTGTCTTTGGTGTCACAGCCGGCAAATTATTAGGGTACATTGTTTCTCACAGAGGCATCGAAGTAGACCCCGAAAAAGTTAAAGCAATAATGGATATGCCTCCTCCTTCCAATCTCTGTCAACTAAGAAGTTTGCAAGGGAAGTTACAGTCAATCCGCCAGTTTATAGCTCAATTGGCAGACAAATGTCATCCCTTCCAGCATTTATTGCATAAAGGTGTCACTTTTAAATGCACTGAGCAATGTCAATCAGCATTTCAAACTCTCAAGGATTATCTGCTGTCGCCACCTATTCTAATGCCTCCTATAGAAGGGAAGCCATTCATATTGTATATTTCTACAACTGAAACGACACTGGGAGTTCTCTTAGCCCAACAGGATGAGAAAGGCAAAGAATGGGCTATTTATTATATCAATCAGACACTAGTGGGCTATGAATTGAATTATTCAACTATTGAATGGGCATGTTTAGCAGTGGTATTTGCAACACAGAAGCTTCGACACTATATGTTAAATCATCAGACATTGTTAGTTGCAAAAATTGATCCCTTGAAATACTTGCTTAGCAGGGCAGCTTTGACAGGTCGCCTAGCAAAGTGGGTTATGATCCTCAGTGAGTTTGATATTGAGTACATTGAGAGAAAGGCAATAAAAGGACAAATCATAGCAGATCAACTTGCAGAGGCACCTATTCATGATGATCATCCAATGTTGACGGATTTTCTAGATGAATCAGTCTTTTCTCTCACATCTTCTAATGAATGGAAGTTATATTTTGATGGATCCCATACCAAATTCAGGTCCGGAGCAGGTATATTGTTTGTCACCCCTCAAGGTGATGCTATTCCCAAATCCTATAGAATAACTTTCCATTGCACTAATAATATTGCAGAATACAAAGCTCTGGTCACAGGACTCCGAGTTGTGATCCACTAGAACATCACACATTTGCAAGTCTATGGAGATTCCCAGTTAGTCATCCGTCCAGTGAATTATGACTATGAAATGAAAGATGAAAAGCTTATTCCCTACAAGCATATGGTGGATTTCTTCAAGACAAAATTTACAGCTATCCATTTCAGTCAAGTTCCAAGAATTCAAAACAAGTCAGTAGATGCTATGGCAACTATTGCTTCCATGTTAAATATGCCCCACAATATGGACAGATGTGAATTTTTGGTCGAACAATTGCTTATCCCTTCTTTTGAAATTCTGACAGCAGATGTGATGTGTGTTCTTGTTGGTCCTAATTCCCTGTGGTACAATGACATCTATCAATATTTGAAATCCCAAACCTTACCACCTAACCTTTCCTCTAACCAACGCCGAGCCTTCATCCGCCAAACAGCCAAATATGTCATCATCGCAGACACCCTTTATTGTCGTTCCTTTGACCACACCCTCCTTAGGTGTTTGGATTCTGACGAGGCACAAACAACTTTACACGAGGTTTATGATGGTATATGTGGGGGCCATTTCAATGGTCTGAGTCTAGCTAAAAAGTTGATTTGTGCTGGGTACTATTGGCCCACTATGGAAAAGGATGTTCATGATTTTGTCAAGAAATGCTACAAATGCCAAATCCATAGAAATTACATTCATGCGCCAACCCAAGAACTTCACTCCGTCATATCTCCATGGCCCTTTTCTCAATGGGGATTGGATCTTATTGGCAAGATTCACCCGACATCTGCAAATGGACACAAATTCATCATCATGGCCACAGAATACTTTACAAAATGGATTGAGGCTATCCCCATGACCTATATCACTAGCGTTCAAATTTAAAAGTTTCTACTAAATTATATCATATGCAGATATGGGGTTCCCCTTGCAATTGTCACAGATAATGGCCATCCATTTAAAAATAAAGATGTCAAGGAACTCTTTGAAAAATTTCGCATCCAACACCGTTTCTCCAGTCCTTATTATCCACAAAGTAATGGTCAAGCCAAAGCATCAAATAAAACCATCATTAAGATCCTGAAAAAGGTTGTCAATGACGCTGGTCAAGATTGGCATGTACAATTGAATCCAGCACTATGGGCTTATCGCACTTCTATCCGCACACCTACTGGCGCAACACCTTATTCCTTGGTGTATGGTGCGGAAGCCATTTTACCCTTGGAAGTGGAAATTCCCTCTTTGCGTGTTTCTTTGCAACATTTGATTGATGATGAAATGCATAGAGTCTCTTGGTTGCATCAACTTGAGATGTTAGATGAGAAATGTTAGACAACCCTGACACATTTGCAGGCATATCAAAATCGTCTCCATCGCTCTTATAATAAGAAGGTCAAAGGGCGACACTTCGAAGTGGGAGATTTGGTCTTAAAGGCGAACCTGAAGAATGCACAATCTACTGATATCATCAAAGGAAAGTTTGAGCCTAATTGGGTTGGGCCTTTCATAGTTACTGCAGCCTATGGCTCGGAGGCATATCAACTTGCAACCCCAAAAGGTGAACCTTTGTCAGATCCTGTAAATAGCATGCACCTTCGAAAGTACTGGACATAGTTTTTTGTCAGTAGTTCTTCAAATATGATCATGCAAAAATACAAAAAAATAAAAAAAACAAAAAAGTACAAAAAAATCAAAAAGTGAAAGAAAAAAATCAAATAAAAAGTGAAAAAATTGAAAAGAACAAAAGTAAAGAAAAATAATTCGCCCTCTAGTGAAAACTTGGAAAATAGGCGCTTTGGGCAAGTACCATGGTGAAAACCTGGCAAACAGGCACCATGTGTAAAAGATTATTGCTCCGTCATCTATCATGACCCCTAGCTATACTTTCCCCCCACAGGTTTATCATGCTTATCCTTGCCCTAACCCAATGTTCTGTTCCAAGCCTGTGATTGGTCAACATCATTGTCTTGCATACTTAGGTTTCCAGTCCTTGTGCATATGTTTCGGTCCTGGTCGCTGTATATATTTTTCAAATGTTCATTGGGTGCGCGCCTCTTGTCATGATCAATTACTGGAGCTTTCAAATCAAATAAAGTCCTGAAATAATCCAAAAAAAATAAAATAAAGTCCTGAAATAATCCAAAAAAATCAAATAAAGTCTTGAAATAATCCAAAAAAAATAAAATAAAGTCCTGAAATAATCCAAAAAAAATAAAATAAAGTCCTGAAATAATCCAAAAAAAATAAAATAAAGTCCTGAAATAATCCAAAAAAATCAAATAAAGTCCTGAAATAATCCAAAAAAAATCAAATAAAGTCCTGAAATAATCCAAAAAAAATCAAATAAAGTCCTGAAATAATCCAAAAAAATCAAATAAAGTCCTGAAATAATCCAAAAAAATCAAATAATGTCCTGAAATAATCCAAAAAAATCAAATAACGTCCTGAAATAATAAAAAAATAAAATAAAAAATGTTCTGAAATAATCCAAACAAATCAAATAACGTCCTGAAATAATAAAAATAAAATAAAATAAAAATGTTCTGAAAAAATCCCTAAAAATCAAATAATGTCTTGAAAAAATCTCTAAAAAGTCAAATAAAGTCCTGAAAAAACGACAAAAAAAATCTTAAAACATCAAAATCCAAAAACAATTTCTTTGGCATTCTGCATTTTGTCAATAAATGGTACCCTCTGTGCATAGATAGATCGCTGAGCATACATCCAACGACAAATCGATCAAACATTTGTGTAGACAACAAACAGATAACATGTTACAACATTGTGCTTTAACTGAAATCACGCATTAACAGATGAACTTTTCAATCAAACCAGACATTCAAATTGATCAAAATTGTCATATCAATAAATCAACATCAATATCATTTGTCCTTGTCACTATTATCATGGGTGTTATGCAGGGTGTGGGATACTTGAAACCAGACTGTGTCCTGTCTTAGACGAGGTACCGCATTCCCTGAAACCAGACAACATGATCATTCTTGTTTTTCACTTTTGACAATGACGATCAAAATGTTTGTTTGACTTGGTTGAATTTGTGCGTCTTATCTTTTTATTGATTTATCTTTGGCTTTGATCATGTTCCTATGTTGCTCGATGATGTCACTGCGTGATTTAGAGTGATCGAGATGGTTCATGGTCCCTTTCCTCTTTTTTGTTATGTTTGATGTTTGTGGAATGTTTGTCACAAACTGGGGCAACTATATTATTGGGTCTTTGTGATAAGTACATTCACTTTGTGAACGCCGCACATACCTCGACCCTTGATGTATGCACCCTAGGATGATTTACTCATTCCTTGTGTGCGATGTGTCTGTCTTTTGCAAAAAGGGTTGCGTTTCAGCTCTGGCCTTCAATGCCATGATGCTCTGCATCTGCTTTGCTACATTAAATAAAGGTTCTCACCTACTTCTGTGCATTGGTGAAAGCAAGTTTTTCTTCATCTCTAACTATCCTCTGTCTAATTTCTTCTTACTAACATTTCTTCTGTCAGTTTGGGCAGTCAGTTCAGTCTAGTTCTCCAATCTCCAAAAACATAAGCTGCATCCTGCATTCATTCATTAGTACCTTTGCATTATATCAAGTCCATACAAAAACATTTTATCCATTTCATATTATAAATGCATCAAAAACACATAATAATATATTCATACATGTTCCACAATGGTACATAAACAGTGCGTAAGACATCCATACATGGAAAGTAACCATAAGCCATAACACATTGCATCCCATCATATAGCTGCATATCATATCATATATCAAAACAAAATCGAAGTACAAAATTGGACGGTCTATCCTAAGTATGGCCCGCAGGCTGCGTACATAATGCCAATTGTCTGTCATAAGGAGCATGTGCCTCTGTCATTGGGTGCTCCCTTTGTCCTCCTCATCCCTGCTATGTCTCGAGGATGAAGCCCCTCCTATCCCTAGTCCTGGCTGTGGTGGTCTCCTAGGTCCACTCACCCCCATGCTGCTCACTGACCTCCGAGAGCGTGGCCTGCTCTCTGTCCTTGACCGTGATCGATATGATGTTGCTCTCTACTCTGGTGGAACTGCACTCTCATATAGTGTCCTCCAATGGCATATCTCATCTCGAGTCTCTACCAACATCTATGCCATCTCACATACACTGGCATCCCTAATCGACCCAATATACTCGGTCACTCTCTGCCCTGCTTGCTGTGCCTGGGCTATCACTGTATCTCGATCCACTGTCAGTCTAGCTATCTCTGCTCTAAACTGATCCTGCTTTTTCCTCAAGGTAGCATTATGTCTCTCTAATGTGGCAATGTAATCATGCTGACTCACTAAGGTGGCCCTACATGTCTGCATCTCCTCTATGCTCGCTGTCTCCTGCCCTATGGGTATATCCTGCAATGCCTCGTGATCGGCTGGATCTGGCTCCTCCCTCTCGTCCTCGTCCTCGTCCTCTTCCTCCTCATCATCCTCATCATCCCTCTCGTCCTCCTCCTCATCATCCCCTCTCTCCTCATCATCCTCCTCATCCTCATCATCTTCCCCATCCTCATATCCATCCTCATCATCTCTCTCCTCCTCTCTAGCGAGTGGGAAGTCCTCCTATCTCCTAGGTACCGAAATATCAGGATTTGTCAATGGCACATGCCATCGTCATGCAAACCATCGCTCATACTCTTCTGTGGTCCCGACATCTGCAACATATAATCTCCAATCCCACTGTCTTTGTTGTAGCTATGTGAAGTCGACATATGCTATGTGTGGCTGAATCATCCTCCCCCACTGACTCGTCTCTTTGTGAGATTGGGAAAAGTGTGCAGTCCCTATCAGTACATCCTGTCTCTCTCCAAACTATTGTCTGACTCTCTCTGCCAGGTACATCTCAATCACTCTCTGGCGATTCACTGGTCATCCAATCAGGTATCTCTCTTATCTGCAATACGGTAGCTCATCACTATCATCTGACCATCCAGGGCAATCAAGATATGGCCTCCATGTGAAATCTCTCAATCTATCTAGCTCATGTCGCCAATACAGTATGTATCCAAATGGACCCTATCTCAGTGTACCCCCATAACATTACACATATGGTCGGTGTGGTACTACCTGTCTCTCTGCAATCGGTCGACATATGGCTATGTGCTCAAATGCCCATACCTGTAATAGTGTGACCCCACAGCTCAAAGTCTGAACCCCTTGATATGCTATCCGATGCAACTGAAAATACAACATGGCGAGCACACATGGTCCCCATGCATATACAGTCCCCTTTGTTGCCATCCGCTCTAGCGCTCTTCCCCATCCAATAGGGAATCCATGTCCTCGTCTGTCCCCTGCTAATAGGCATACTATAACCACGGCTATCACCACATATCACTGATCGTACTTTGCTACCATGGTGTCCCAGGGGATCTCTATCGCACTCAAATAATCTGCACAACAAATCTCTCCCTATCGCTGGGTCATATACTATCATCTCCCCATGAATCAGAATGCGGAGGATATGCCACACATCCTCTAGTGTCACCGTCACCTCTCTAGTCGGCAGATGGAATGAGGAAGTCTCTGAATGCCATCGCTCTGCCAATGCGGTGGGTAGTCCTGTGTTTGCCCTAATCTTGGGCATGTATGTGATATAGTATAATCCAAGTCCTACTAGTGTATCTTTGTCAGTACTCCTGAGTCTGTATTGCAACATGAAGCAGTTGGGTTTGTTCTCCCGCGTAATCAATGGATACTTTCGACTCTGCATCACAATTGGGGCACAAATTTGTCAGTTTTAGGGTTTTCTCCTAAGGGTTGCATTTCCTTGTTTCATGCACCAATCAGGGTTTTTCTTATCTATTTTGACCTATCCTACCCTTATCCCTCTTTTCAGGATCATCCACGCGCTGTTTTCGGTCAAATTAGGGTCCTAAGTGCACAATTGCACCTGTGTACCCTGTCCTGTGCCTGTTCAACATCAAGCTGCGCCTGTGTACCTTACATAGGTGCAGAACCTATTTACATAGGCGCAGAATGCGCCCACACAGGCGTAGAACTCTATTTTTCCTTCCTCTGTGGGCCCCACAATGTCCCGCAAGCAAGCAAAATTCATGAAATTGACAATATGGGTTTTTGAGATACATACCGTTGCTCCCGCATTGTCCGATTGTTTGTAGGTGCGTACATGTTCCCCGAGGTGATCTACCATTAGAATGTTTGCCATCTCTATGCAAGGGTCCTTTTCCAGAGCAACAATTCCTCCACTTTGGCTAGTGCAAATGAGCTCTTTTCCTTCTCCTTGTCTTATTTATAGATCTTTGTCAGTGCCTAGATGGACGTGCATGCTCTCCATCTTATGCTAGTCGCGGTCTTTTGCATCTTCTATTGCTTGTAATTTGTGCATCCGATCTTCCATTCTTGATTTGTTCGAACCTATCATTTTCTGTCATTCTTATCCATCAATTGGCCTCTTTTCTGGATTTTTCTGGCCAATTCCTCGAGGGGGCATGCATATGTCATTGTCATTGTCTGGGGCATTTTCATTGTTGTTCTTTGAAACAACACTTAGAATCACATTATCTAAAAGAGGGGCAAAATGTAGACATCTAAAAATGGTCAACACTTGCGGAGTCATACTTTAACATTTGCGCATTGCCTTATTTTAGGGTTTTTGCATCGCATTAACATTTCTTCTATGTTGCGCACTTGGTCTTTATCATTTGCGAGCATCGAGTCCTTCTTCTGCATTCCTCATTTTTATCGCTTTCAAATTAGGTCTTGTCGATAGCAATCTTCAGTCATGATTTTGGTCGATCTTATCCTGTCGCATCAATGTGTATGCTCATTTATCATCATTTTGGACATCGTCAATCCTAATCGATGATGGAATTAGGGTTTTGTCCTCTTGTCAATCTTGTCACCTTGCGATCGATTCGTCATCTATCCTTGTCCTTGTCAAATCTTGTCATCTTGCGATCGATTCGTTATCGATCCTTGTCCTCTTGTCAATCTTGTCACCTTGCGATCGATTCATCATCAATCCTTGTCCTCTTGTCAATCTTGTCATTTTGTGATCGATTCGTCATCGATCCTTGTGCTTGTCAATGTTGTCATTTTGCAATTGATTCATCATTGATCCTTGTCCTGATCAATCTTGTCATTTTGTGATCGATTCGTCATCGATCGTTGTCCTTTTCAATCGTGTCAATTTGGATGAATTAGTCATTGTTCCTTGTCAATTAGCGCCTATCAATTTGATCTCTTTGTCAATCTTGGTCAATTTGTCAACCAATCTCAATCATTTATCAGCATTGGTCCTTTGTCAATTAAAATCATGATCGAATCGATATTAATTTCTTATTGTCTTGACCTAATTCCTTGTCGTCTTATTTCTGGGGATTTATGATTTGATCATTTAATCCTTTTCTTCTTCTTGGTGGGTTAAATAAATCTATTTATTTAGTCCTAGGTCTTTTTCATGAATTAATTAATGGATGAAAACCTATTAATTAATTCACCTAATTTCTATTTCTTCTTTTTCCTCGATTTTCCAATTTACTAATTTCTCCTAATTCCTAATTTTCTATTTCTCCTATTTTCTTCAATTTTTCTAATATTTCCCCTAATTTCATGGGAATGGCATTTCAATTTTGTCATAATTTTTCATAATTTGTCAATCAATCAAATCTTGCATGTCAATTTGTCATAATTTGTCAATCAATCAATCTTGCATAGAAAATGTCAATTTTGTCATAATTTGTCATATTTGTCATTCTTGATTTGAAATTTCCTTTCAAATCTCTTCATGCTAATTTTGTCCTCTCTCCAATTTGTCTATAAATTGGATGATTTTCTTCAATTGATCAATCAATCACGCTTCTAGTATCCTTACGCTGCCATTTCATCTTGTCAATCTTGCTTTCATACTATGCTTTTGCACTTGTAGGTGAGATCCACAAACAAAGTAATTTGAAGGAGAAAGAAGGACAATGGAGAATTCTGGAGGAGATATTCGCATTTGTAATGGTTTGCATTTGGTTTGATTATCTTGTCTTCATATCTCTATTGATTGTAATTAGGATTTCTTATCATTGCAATCTAGTTTTTGTGATTGAGCTAGTTTAATATCTATTTGCTTTGATGAATTCCAAATACCTATCTACAGGTAAATTTATTATGGAGGCGTAGGCTGCGAGTGTGTGCAAAGTGAAAGGATGAGATTGATTCCTGAAGGAGAGAGCAACAATGTCTCTACACATGGTGCTGGTAACCCATTTTTCACCATTGTACTTGCCTAGGGCACCCCCGAAGTAGTTTTCACCATTGGAAAAATTTATTTATCTTTACTTTTTTTATTTTTTTATTTTTTGGTGTCACAAGGTGCTTGTTTGCTAGGTTTTCACCAAGTAACAATTTTTTTATTTTTATGATTTTTTTGTATTTTTGAATTAGGATATTCTAAAAGGATATGTGTAAGACATGCGAAGGTGCATGTTGTTGATAAGATCATCCAAAGGTTCTCCATCTAGGGTGGAGATCTGATATGCACCTGATCCATAGACTATTGTGATGACATAAGGACCAAACCAATTGGGCTCAAATTTTCCTTCTTTTTTTTTTCTCGATCCTGCTAATTTTTAGGATTTTATTTGAGCACTAAGTCACCCACTTCAAATGTGCAAGGATTTACCTTATGATTGTAGTTGCGACTCATTCTCTATTGATAAGCCTTAATATGATTAAAATTAGTTTGTCGTGGCTCATCCAATAGTTCTAGTTCCTATAAGTGGGAGACCCTTTAATCTTCATCATTGATTATATCGCGTAAAGAGACTCGCAAGGATGGTAACTTGACCTCAATAGGAAAGCTAGCTTTGACACCATAGAAAAGTGAATAAGGGGTAGCTCCAATAGGTGTATGAACACTTGTACGATAAGCCTAAAGTGTGGGGTTGAGCTGGATGTGCCAATTTTGGCCAGCATCATTGACTGCCTTTTTGAGGATTTTGAGAATGGTTTTGTTAGACGCCTTAGCTTGACAACTACCTTGGGGGTAGTATGGAGTGGAGAAGACATGGTTAATATGGAAGCAACCACAAATTTCATGAACATCTTGATCCTTGAAGGGACATATGTTATTTGTGACGATGGAAAGAGGGACACCATACCAACAAATGATGTAATTGAGGATGAATGTCACAATCTATTTTCCAGTGACTTGGGTGAGAGGAACGACTTCAATCCATTTCGTGAAATATTCTGTGGCAGTGATAATGAATTTATGGCCATTGGAAGGAGAGTGAATATTGCCTACGAGATCAAGTTCCCACTGACAAAAGGGCCAAGTAGTCATGATTGGTTGAAGTTCTTGAGTCGACGCATGAATGAGGTCTCCATGAATTTGACATTGCTTACATTTCTTGACAAATTGATATGAGTTTTTTCCATATTGGGCCAGTAGTATCCAGTCCTGATAAGTTTCTTGGCTAAGGTCGAACCACTAGAGTGGGTACCACATATACCTTCATGAACCTCTCGTAATGCAATATGAGCTTCATCACTCTCTAAACATCTAAGAAGAGTGCCATCTAGACCTCGATAGTAAAGGGTATCAGCTAAAATGATGTAGCAAGAATATTGGCGGATGAAAGTACGATGCTGATTGTTGGAAAGGTCAAGGGGAAGGGTATTGTGGTGAAGCTATGCAAAAATGACACCGTATCAAGGGGAATCGGGACCAGTGACATATATCATCTCGGTAGGAGTGATCTCATATGAGGGAACCAAAAGGTTATCCACCAAGAACTCATAGAAGGTCTCATTTTATGGTAGATCAATCAATGAAGCAATAGTAGCCATGAGATCTATAGCTTGATTATTTTCCTTTGGAATCTACTCAAAGATTATCTCTATGAAGTATTATTTGAAATCAGCTACAATTTTCTTATAAGGAAATAATTTTTCATCTTTTGTCTAGTAGTCATCATTTTCTTGACGGATTACAGGTTGAGAGTCCCCAAAAACATGAAGTTCCTGGATCTTCCACTGAACCACAATTCATAAACTTGTTGTCAATGCCTCATACTCTATTATGCTATTAGTGTAAGCAAATGACAACCAATAAGATTTGGGAATGGAATCCCCTTGAGGTGTGATAAAGAGGATGATATCTCTTGCACCATGTTGCATGTATGAACCATCAGAGTATAATTGCCAAGGTTTTGTGTGTGTCATCATTTGAATGGATTCATCCAAAAAATTTGAAGTCATAGTATTATCATCAATCATAAGTGCATCTGCCAATTGATCTGCAATAGCTTGTCCCTTGATTGCTTTTCTATCCACATATTCAATGTCAAATTCACTTAGAATCATAATCCATTTAGCTAATCTGCCAGTGAGTGTTTCCTTATTGAGAAGATATTTTAGTGGATCTATCCTTGCAATGAGCTTAGTTTTATGAGTTAGCATGTAATGTCATAATTTTTGCGAGGTGAAAACCTTAACAAGACATGCACGCTCAATCAATGTGTAGTTAATCTCATAGCCAACCAAAGTACGTTTGATGTAATATACTACTGTTTCTTTTCCTTCATTATCTTGTTGTGCCAAGAGTGTCTGTAGTGTTGTTTGTGCTATGCTAATATATAGAGTAATAGGATTTTTCTTGGAATTGGCAGCATCAAAACTAGTGTATTTAGGAGGTAATCTTTGAGTGTCTTAAAATCCTATTGATATTTATCATCCCACTTGAATTGATGTTTTTGTGGAGTAGATGTTGAAAAGGATGGCATTTATCTGCAAGTTGAGCAATGAATCTTCATATAGACTAGAGTCTTCCCTGTCAAGACTGAAGTTGACTAATATTCTTTGGTGGTGGCATTTCTAATATAGCTCAAACTTTTGCTGGATCGACTTCAATTCCTCTCTTTGAGACAATGTATCCAAGGATTTTCTCGAAGGTTACTCCAAAGACACACTTCTTAGGATTAAATCTATCTTTGTATTTTTCTAAGTGATCGAAGATCATTGAAAGGATTTCCAAATGTGTTTCTCTTTCTAATGATTTACCCAGGAGGTCGTCAACATAATATTCCATGGTAACATGCATAAGATCATGGAAGATGGTAGTCATAGCTCTTTGGTATGTGGCACTTGCATTCTTTAGTATGAAGGGCATGACATTCCAGCAGAAAGTTCCCTAGGGACAAGTAAATGTTATTTTGTGTTGATCTTCAAGTGTGATTTTTATCTGGTTGTAGCTAAAAAATCCATCCATCAAAGATAACATTGCATGCCCAACTATAAAATCCACTATCAATTCAATATTTGGAAACAAAAAGTCATCTTTAGGAAAAGCTTTGTTGATGTCTCTGAAATCTGTACATATTCTGATGTTGCGATCTAGCTTGTTGACATGTATTAAACTAGAGATCCACTCAGGGTAATCAATTGGTCTTATGAATCCAACATCCAACAATTTCTCAAGTTATAACTTTACTAATAATGCCACTTGTGGATGCATTTTCCTTAACTTCTATTTCAGTGGCTTTGCTCTTGGTGTAACTGTCAAATGGTGCATAACTAGATCAGGATCTAGTCTAGGCATATCTGCATATGACCATGCAAAATTTATCTGTCATTATGTGAAGAAACTTATGAACTTTGGTCTTTCTTTTTCTGTCAGGGATTGTGCTAAGAATATGTTGTGTGGAATCTCTTCTGTGCCAATGTTTGTTTTGATAGTTTCCTCCACCAACATGGATGATTTTTCCTCATATGATGTCATCAGAAGAATGTCAAGCCTTCCATCTTTGGGTGCCTCAAAGAGGTTTTCACCCTCAAATACATCATTTCTTTTTACCTTTTTAGAGTCAGACAATGCCACAATGTGGTTTCCACCATAAGACCCATGATTTATTTTTATTTTTATATTTATGCGACTAGAAGGCCCAACACCCTCACTGAAGTATGTCACGCTATTAAATTATATAGTGTACCCTTGTTTATGGTCCCCCTGCTTTATGGTTCCCAAGCAAAATATCATATCATATGCCCAAGTATTCTATGAAAGCATCATCATTTACAAATGTGTCTAGTTGTAAAGGTCCTTTTTGGTCCCAATCAACGAGTTGTGGGTGAACAAGGGGAAGACCATCAATGTTTTTAAAGTCGATGAGATTAAGGGTAAAGACACAATTGTCTTCAGGTATGTTAAGGTAATTTTCAAGGTCATTTGTATCATTCTCCTCATCTATCTCAATTGTAAATGAATCCAAATTGATATCACTAGAAGCGCATTCATCAACAAGAGTCCTCACTCTATGCGATTTCGACCTAGAATCTAGAAACAAAGACTATTTTGGATCCTCAAGAGTATTTTCTTTATCATCCTCTTCTTGTGGTGTAGACTATGAAGTATTTTGACCAACCCTGAATTTTCTATTGAACTCTTCTTCCTCTGTGGGTTCACCTGGTTCTTTGAATGTTTAGGTGAGCTCATAGTCACTAGATGATTTATCTGAACCCCATTCCCATTCATTAGAGTCTATGGAGTAACATTTTTCTTGTTTATTATTAGAGTATATGATTTTCAATACTTCTTTAGATTTGTGAGTACCTAATCTGAAAGGTATGAAACCAAGTCTTAAGACAAGAGGGCTCTTACCATCTTATCCAAATTTTTGCAAGAACTTGAATCCTTTACCATACTTTTCACATGGTATCTTGATGTGATCTTGTGTATCCTTTTCAGGTTCTTTATAAAGCATTTTGTATAAGCCCTCTTCTTCCGTCTCACCCCACTTTTGGAATATAGTAGGATCCCATTTTAGTATAATGATAAATACCCTTTTAGAAGGAAGTGGTCATCCATACTCTTTTGGAGAATCCATTACTTGTCTTAGGTACATAGTTTGATTTAGAGTGTACTCGCCCATGCCTTTATCTTGATATTTCCCTTTAAGCTCACCTTGTTTTGACGTTGAAGGTTTTAATGATTCAGGATCAACATATGCGGATGATGGAGTTGCTTCTCTATTGATTGGTATTATTGTCTCCACTTTTGGCCATAGGTTGTTGTAGTATATGAATGGATTCAGACCACCATTAGTGGTCACTTTAACTCCATTATGTGGGAACTTGATACATTGATGATATGTAGAAGGAACATCTCTCATTTCATGGATCCATGGGTATCCCAAGAGTATATTGTATGTGAGCTCTAAATCAAGGGTTTGACATACCACATCCCTCGTGACTGGCCCAACTTTGAGAGGTAAGGTGACCATGCCCTTGGATGAGTGCTCTTCATCATCATATGCCTTAATGGTAATTGCATGTTTATGATTCACAACCTTTTCAAAATATCCCAATTATTTAATACTATTCAATGTACAAATGTTCAGACCTGCTCCTCCATCTATCAAGACTCGTTTTATTCGATTATTATGGAAATATCCTTCAATATATAGAGGTGCATTATGAGGCTGGGTTACAGATGCATCATCGACTTCTGTGAATGTGAGGGTATGTGGAATGAAAAGGTATCCCACCATGGCTTGAAACTGGTCCACGTTCATATCAGTGGGTACAAAGGTCTCTCTCAAAGTTTTATCAAGGATGGCCTTATGTGTGGGAGATATGCGTAAAAGTTAAAGGATGGAAATGACGGCAGGTGTCTTCCCTAACTGATCGACAAGGTCATTCTCATTCTTGGTGGATAAAGAGGTTGTGGTCTTAGATGGAACACCTTGCAAAGTGAATTTACCTCGATGGGTTGTGACATTACATTTGGAGGTTTCATTTTTGGAAGATGAGGAAGATGGTCCAATGCCTTTCAAAACAACTTTACTCCTTTGGTTAGCACCTTTAGGAGTTTTGTCCTTGATGATGATGGTAGAAACATGATTATCCATTGAGATATGATTAATAGTAGAATCATAATCATAGGGATTCTTGGTATAATTATCTTGATTGTCTGTAGTTTTGGCTTTTATTTTGTATTGTCTATGAAATGGCTCCTTAAACATTGAATGATCTTCATTGGAGGTGTGACCATCAACTTCTATGTCATCTCTATCAATGAGATCCTGTATGATATATTTCAATCTGTGACAATTTCTAGTTAGATGCCCTTTACTCTTGTGATACTCACAATATTCATCATCATTCCACCAATTTGGTTTTACTTTTGGCTCATATGGTGGATTGTCTGGTAGTGTTATTATCTTGTTTTCCACTAATTTATTGAATGTTGTTTCAATTGATTCTCCCAACCGTGTGTATTTTCTTTGAGGTTTTTATTGCCTTCTATTATTCACTTGATTGTTCGTATTAGAAGAACTTGCAGCGGGGAAAGTAATCTTAGGTTTCACAACATTTGCATCTACTACCCCATCATTGACTATGTTCTTTTTATTGTTCAAAAAATGGGGTTTATCTTTCCCATTTGATTCCTCTTTGTTCTATTTGACTATTTTTATGACACCTTGTTCAATAAGGACTTTTTCTATTTCCATTCCTTTCTTAATGACTTCCTTGAAGGTAGACAATCTGATATCCTTGTTGACGTTTTGAGTGAACATTTCTACCATTTATTTTTGTGGGATATCACAAGAGCATCGACTAGAAAGACCTCTCCATTGTTGTAAGAATGAAGAGAAGAATTCCCCATTTTTCTGCTTAGTATTGCACAAGGTAGCCACTGACACATCTGTTTTAATGTTGTATGAGAAGTGTTGTATAAAAGCCTCTACTAGATCACTCCATGACTTTATTCTAGGTGGAAGTTGGGAGAGCCATTCCATTGCTTGTTCTCCTAAGCTTTATGGAAACAATCTCATCAAATATGTTTCTTCTTTTGCTACCTCAATGCAAGTTATGAAAAATTGTCTTATGTGTTGCTTAGGATCCCCTTTGCCTTTGTACTTATCAAATTTTGGTGTCCCAAAATGTGGAGGGAATGGAGATTTTGGAATGCTTCTATCAAATGGGTAAGGACATATATCTTTCATTGTATACTATTTCTTTGGTGTATTCATGCTCACCATTTGCTTTTGCAAATCCTTTATTTGTTGTTGTAAGTCATTCTTGGGTGGTGTCTTTTCTTTTTGAGCTAGTACCATGCCTGAGCCACCAGGCGGAGGAGGAGGGATATATTGCATATATGGATGGTATTGATCATAGATGTGTTCATATGGAGGAGGGACATAGTTATATCTTTCATATGGACCACTTGGTATGGTGTTGTAATGAGGAGCCCTAGGTCTAGGTCGATACATGTCATGACCATGAAGATGTGAGGTATCATAAGAGTGATCTTGAGTATTGCCCCCAAATATGACACAAGGTCTCCTCATGTCATGATTTTGAATGTTTTCTTGAGTGTAATTGTATTCATTGGTATGATCTTGTGTATCATCATGAGCATGTGTGGTAGTAGTTCTTCTCCATGGGAACGGATGACTGCGGGGTTGTTCATGAGAGGTTCTATCATAAATGGCATGAGAATGAGTGTATATGTTTGGAATTTCAAGTTTTTGAAATAGAGAGGACGGTGACTCAAGCATGAGATGCTCTCTTCTATCACCACCATTATAAGGTCTCCTTTGTCATGTATTAACCTGATTTATTTGATTAGTATCATCCTCCAAAGTTGGTGACATATCAAAATCACGGGGTAGTCTTGTTCCACTTTGTACCATAACTTGTAGGAAATATTGTCTATCCCTCTTCATGATTTACTGAACCAATTTATTAAAATGGGGATCCATGATAGTTTCCTCAACTTTTGCAGAATCCACAGATGCATTATCATTGTCATTATCATTTCCATTGTTGTTCTCATTGTTGTCATTGTCTTGATATATTACTACGATTGTCAAATGGATTGTAAAATTCATCTTCATCAAACTCATAAGTACTAATGTTTAAAGACCTTAAAGCTTCTTTGACTTCCCTTCTAGACCTTTGTGAACGGGTTTCAACCATGGACTAAAGTCTTGACCAAAATGAAAGGTAGTATGAAAATGCAAAGACTATGAAAGACCAAGAGGTGTATGAAGTGTAGATGAATCTAGGGTAAACTTGCAATGTCCAAGAGTGTAATACCAAAGTATGTATGTTTTTAGAGTAAGGTGTGGCTTCCAAAGAGATGATGGATCTCTTGATGAGGTAAGTTGACCTTGACTCAAGAAGACCAAATGAGACCCTAAGATGATAAATCTTGATACGGGAATCACCTAGTTTTGTGTTGTAGTATGTTTGAAAAGTTTGATGAGGACAAGCAAAGTAACCTTTTGAATCAAATTTGGAAAATATGTATGAGGGGAATGCAAGTGAAGAAAAATGATTGAATTTGTGTGACCAAGACAGGTTGACTAAAGAATGAAGCCCTATAGGAAACAACCTTAGAAGCTCTTTGAATATGAAAACTTAAGTCCTTTTTCTCTTGACAAATATTTTGCAATTTCTTAGTTCTAAATACAGACGTAGTTTTAATAGACCCAAATGTGATTTCTAATCCCAAACGCAGTTACAGTAAACACAAACACAATTTTCTGATGATAATGACAATTTGATCTTGAAAGTCAGAGACGCAATTCTGCTCTGCACATATGTGATTTCTCAACACAGACATGGTTTAAACTAATACAAATGTGACTTTAAAGTGTTCTCTGGCAAATGTGATAGTATAATTCTCTAATACCTAGACGTGATTTTGCTCTGCAAAGACACGATTTTCTGACACAAACGCGGTTCTGAAAATGTTTTGCAATTTTGTCTAATTACGAAGTTGTTTAATGTGATCAAATCTCAATGTTTTGACTTTTAGTGGCAAGAAAAAATAGAAAAATAGTGAAGACCCAATGTGTGAAGGTGTTTTTGTCCAAAATTGTTGGTGTAAATAATTATTCATCATGGATATTATTACACCTTACTTAAGTTTACTTAGGATAATGCATTTCATAGTAGTTTGGGTATGAGACACTTGGGTGTTTGTGCCACATTGGGATAGTGTGTGTAGGAGAAATTCCACCTTTTATGGTTTTGATCTTGTTGTTACACTCCACATTCAGTGGGTGATCCACCTCATGTGGACTATTATATTATTTCTCCTACCTACCCACACCTATTTCCTACCTACCCTTGTTTCTTATTGAGCCACATGTCATGTTTGTGTGCTCACATATCCCTAGCCTTGCCTATATAAGCAAGCTCATCTACATTGTATGTAACAACTATGAATTTGATTATTGATCATTTTCTATTGATGAGAATATAGTTTATTCTTGTCCCATATTATGTCTCTATTTTGTACATTTCATTGAGCTCTTGATCTTGACAAAATCTCACATGGTATCAGAGCTATTGGGGCTTCATTGATTCGTCTTGAAGAGGCATTATTGCGACGTTAAGAGGCAGATCTGAGGAGCAGCATCTTTTGGAGGCGTCCTAGACCAGATCCGACCCCGCCATTGCGTCCAGAAGGTCGTTTCCATGAATTTTGGTTATAAAGTAGGCCTATTTTGGTGAGAAAATTTTTTTAGCCAATTTTGCTAGTATTGTACGGATTTTCAAATTTTTTTTAATTTATTTTTCAAAAAAAATAAAAATTTATTTTTCTGAAAATTTTTCGAAAAAAAAAAAAAAAAATTGAAAAAAAATTCGAGAAAAAAAAAATCAAAAAAAGGGAGTTTTTGTTTGGGGGTCCGCAGACCCCCCCGTACACAGTACCTGTGTGTCGCAGGTTTTGCAGGGCCGTCGTACCTCCGAGCAGCTGAAGACCTGTGCCGAGATCCGTGCTGCCACTGCCGCTGCTGTGTCTCCTCCGGCGACCGCAGCCACCTCCTGCAGCGCCCGTCTACCCAGCACCGCCGCCGGCTGTTTTGTCCCCGCCGGCACCCACAGTCACCGGCATCCGGGTCACCTCCCACCAGCCGCTTCACTTGTACGCCGCCGGCAGAGACCTCCTAGCGACCTCGGCTCCTGGCCCACCGAGATCTTCCTCTCCGGCAACACCTCCCTCTGCCGGCAACCGTTCAGTCACCTCTGACATCGCCACGCTGACACCCAGTCAGCATACCGACCCCGCCACGTGGCTCTCAAACTGCCCTTAGTATGCCATGCCATCGCGCCACGTCGACAGTACGGCTTGCACAGCCACTGCGCCATGCAGTTCGTCCGTACAATGCCACGTCAACATCTGTACTGCACAATCACCTGCCACGTCAGCTATCCGTACAGTACGAACGCCCAGTTGGCAAGGGCGAAGTTTTTGCGATGGTCATATGGCCGTCAAATTTAATCAAGTGATTTGCTAACATCAGCATGCGTCAGCAGGGTCTGAAAATTTTTGGACCCCCCTCTCATTTGCATTTTTGATTTTGCAGTTCAACTTCAAATGGCCATAACTTGCTCATTTTTGCTCCTTTTTTCGAGCAATTTTTTTTGAAATGGGATAGAATTTCGTGCTCTCCGCATTGGTAAAGAATTTTTTGATTTTTACGCACAGATTTTTCAGAAAATTCAGTTTTTGGTGACTATACCTGAGTAATCCCAGTTTTTGCAACTTCAGAGGCTTCGTTTGGGGTCATACGACCTCCTTTTGAGGTGCCGTTTTTTTTTAAAGTGCATATTTTTTTGTCTACTTTCACATGTTGCTATCAGATTGATGCCATTGTAAGTAGAAATTATACTTTCAGATTTTGGCCATTCTTGGCTCTCTTGGTACTTGTATATTTGCTTGAATCTCAGTTAGATTCATTGCACTATTGATTGAAGTCTCTTGTATCTCATTTGAGAAGTTGTAAAATTTGCATCATAAGCCCACTTTGCCTTGTTTTGCAAGTGGCTTATTGTAATCGCACTAAGTATAAAGTGCCAAAATCATCACTTTGGGGGGGGTACATTGATTGAGTGAATTTGGGTGGGTGTCTCTTGTGCTTTTGTGCTCTTGTGTTCCTTCCTTTTTGCTGCTATGGGTTCTTCTAAGTTTCCTCTCTTAACTCCACATAACTATGCTACTTGGAAAATTGATGCATGGAGTAAACTTATGGAAAAAGGACTCACTCATTACATTGATGGAACTATAGTTGCTCCTGCTGATCCTAAGGTTGATCCAGTTGGTCACTTGGATTGGCTCACTAAAAATATCATGGCAATTGGTACCTTAAGAAAGTATGTATCAAAGGATCTCATTTTTCATATTGAGAAGTGTACTCTAATCAAGGATGCTTGGCAAAAGTTTCAAGACTTGTATGGTCAAGTTGATGAGATTAGGGGATATCAAATTGATAGTGATCTCACCATGTTAGATCCCAAGAACTTTGATACTATACAAGATTATGTCACTAAGGCAAATGAGTTGAGGGCACAACTCAAAGATTGTGGCATTGATAAAAAGGATACTCAATTGATATTCAACTTGATAGGCAAGCTTCCACAAGAATATGCAGCATTTGTTTCTAGTTTCCAAACCCATAGGATGACAATGGGTTCAAGCTACAAAATGGCTACATTTGATGCTTTCAATGAAATGTTGATGATGGAACAAACTAAGTTGATAAGCATGGGCATTCTTAACGCTTCTAAGTCTCAAGCATTAGTGGTAAATCAAGGGAACAAAGGAAATCAAGGAAAGGACAACTCAAACAAGAAGAAATGGCAATCAAAGCCTAAAGAAAAAGCACCATCTTCTCCACAACAAGGAGATTCATCCTCTTCCAAGAGAGATAATTCACCAAAGAGGGAGAGACCTACTTGTGCTTATTGTAAAAAGATTGGTCATGAGGAACATCGTTGCCATTCTAAGAATATTGATGAGCTCACACATATCATCAAAAAGCATAACATTGATTTGCCTAAAGTCTACAAGAAGGATGATTCATAAACTTCCACTTCCTCACATTCAAAAGGAAAAGGGCAAGCATTCATGGCTTCTACAAGTGGAAAGACTCACTCTTTTGGAACAAGAAAAGGAAAAGCTCTACGTGCTACTATCAGTCATGATTCAGAGAGATGGCTTCTAGATTCAGGGGCTTCTCATCATATGGCATCTTCGTAGTCTATGTTATCTACATTTGAGCCTTGCACCATGCCACAGATTTTGATGGGCAATCATACATACATGGATGTGATTGGGAAAGGATCTATTGACATTGGGGATAACTCCTTCAAAGATGTTTTGTGTGTACCCCACTTGACAAACAATCTCCTTTCTATCTATCAAATCACACATGGCACAACTAAGAGAGTTGTGGAGTTCACACCTGACTCAGTTTTCATTAGAGACATGGAGACTAGAGCTATCATTGCGACTAGGGTGGTTGATCATGCATCTCGGTTATACTCCTTTTCAGATTTTGTTGATGATGATGATTTCACATTTGATGATTCTACACATGATGATCACACTTTTTGTGATGGTTCAGTTTTTGAGGAGAACTTTGGACACTTGAACATGGGGATTCTCACATGTGACCCCATTCTTGAGTCTTGTATTTCATCTCCTCATATTGATATCACATCACCTATTGCACCTAATGATGCGGATAGTGCGACAGTTTTGCCTTCATGTGATTCAGTGCAGCAAGATATTCATTGTCTTCCAGCTTCAGATTCATGGGATGATTACTTGACAGATATTGCAGGTTTGTTTATGGAATCCTACATTGCAGATTTGGGAGACATCATTGATGACATTCATCTTCTCTTTGATGAAGGTGATCCTTCTTCGATTGTTGCGAGGGCACACTCTGACCCTCTTGTTCATTCTCTACATGATCATTCTTTCGAGGTTGACATGATTGTGGATACTTATGTACATCAGTTGGAGGAGGTTTCTTTATGTTTTGAGGAGACATGTGAGTCTTTGGGACATGTTCTACATCCATCTCCACTAGATCTTGGAGTGCCTTTTTCAGCAGTGTGGCATAGTTTACCACCTTTGGAGGGGGTATCTTTCAACATCGACATGGGGACACTTGAGCAGTTTTCAGAGATTCCATTCATCATGAGTTTTCTTCATACATCTTCCCTTCATGATTGGGGAGACTTCATGGATACACCTTTGGTTTTGTTTCTTCCTAAGGGGAGGAATGTTGTTCGACGTTCATGGAGCAATTTCTTCATACATCGAGCTTCTATCATTGGTGCAGATTCCACATTGAGGGGGGGCTTCCTAGCTTCTCTTCTTCTCTCATATGGGGGGGACTTTTTCCTCACATGGGGTTTTGTCCTTCACATACTTCTATGAGAGTTCTCTTGTATGTTTTCATCTCTCTTTTGGGGGAGGGTTTTTTCCCATTGGGTTTTTCTCTCTTTCCCCACTTTGTGAGAGATTTCATTGCATTGGTTTGCATGCATTTGCATTTGTACATGGGTACCTAACATGGCCTCGTCGCCGGGACCCATCTTGCATTGCTTAGTTGCATTGTAGACTTAAGTGCATTCCCCTAAGTTGCACTTAAGGGGGGGTGTTGATGTAAATAATTATTCATCATGGATATTATTACACCTTACTTAAGTTTACTTAGGATAATGCATTTCATAGTAGTTTGGGTATGAGACACTTGGGTGTTTGTGCCACATTGGGATAGTGTGTGTAGGAGAAATTCCACCTTTTATGGTGTTGATCTTGTTGTTACACTCCACTCTTGTTGTTACACTCCACATTCAGTGGGTGATCCACCCAATGTGGACTATTATATTATTTCTCCTACCTACCCACACCTATTTCCTACCTACCCTTGTTTCTTATTGAGCCACATGTCATGTTTGTGTGCTCACATATCCCTAGCCTTGCCTATATAAGCAAGCTCATCTACATTGTATGTAACAACTATGAATTTGATTATTGATCATTTTCTATTGATGAGAATACAGTTTATTCTTGTCCCATATTATGTCTCTATTTTGTACATTTCATTGAGCTCTTGATCTTGGCAAAATCTCACAAAAATAATAGTGTTTCAATTTCAAGTGTGATTGTAAAATGTCCTTGTTTGTTTTGCATACACTTGGAAAACATGATAGACATAATGTTTGTTTAAGATGTTTGATTTAATCTTCGATGAATGAAGACAAACACAAATCCTGAGGTTGGCTAGGACAATAGTTGTTGGATCTCACTTGGTTTCCCAAGTACGCTTATTCAGAGTGGATACTTAGATGCTTGACCCCCTTGGCTCCCCTCCACGACACTCACTTCTCTGGGGAAGCCAAGCACCAATCCCCATGAAAACTCCTAGTGGTGAACTTTGTATCTCTACGAAGAACCATAAGAATGTGAGATGGCATCAGAGGTCCGACCTCCTGTACCAACAAATATAAGGTTTTTGGCTTCTAACACAAAAAGGTGTCTAGTAAGGGCATCTGTTTAGGTGGCTATAATTAGCAGCGTGTTACGCTCCGTTAAATGGAAGGCCTCCCAACATATAAAGGTTACGCTCTATAGGATTTATGGGGAGTCATAACGCCATTATAGCAGCATGTAACACCCATTGCTTGCAACTTTCGTCACAAACACTTTTATTTATAGTGGCTTGGAAGAGCTTGACTTTAGCCCGTTACTACTTGGGGTGTTCCCTCTCACTTGGCCTTATGAGCTACTCGAGAGGCAGACCCTCCAAAAGGTAAAACACAAAGAGCCTATTGCTCAAGGCACAAAAGCACTTGTTAATTTTTTTAAAGCACCAATTGAAGTGTTTGCTAGACTAAAGAAGACAAAGCAAACAATTTTAAAATCAAATCTTTGCCAAAGGTCCTGTACCAAACTTGTTAGTAATTTTGAAATAATACCCCTCCTGCAAACACACAAGTTAGGTAAATTTTAAAAATCCTAAAAGACTTTGTGAAATAGGGGCCTTTGACAAGAGGTTTTTGTCCCTTTTCAAACAGCTGCACCACTTCGTTAGTTGGATCAAAAGAGTTTATCTCCAAAAACCAAATCTTGAAACCCTATATGAAAGCGAAAATGCAAAATTGAAAAACACAGACACGGAAAGAAATGACACAAATGCACTTTCACGAAATCAGACCCTGCAAATTTAACGAAAGAGCACAGATGCGACAAAAACCTGCATAGACGCAAGATTTGGGCACAGACAGGAAAACAAAACTTAGACGCGATTCCAGAAACCTGCAACTTGCAAAACTAACTGAAAAATCTGCAAAAAATTTAAAAAAAAGACAAAAGGCAACACAGACGTGAAAAAAATAAAAACGCGATTAGATGTGGCACATACGTGACTTCAAGATAACGGATCTGCAAAAACAACAGGTAATCAGAAACACAAAAAGAGTAGTCGCAGGTCTGAAAAAAAACCACAAATGCGGTTACATCCATCGCAGACGCAGAAAAATGCATAATTGTCGTAATGTCGAACCTGCAACTTTTAAAAACACAAAATCTACAAACAAGATGTCAAAATAAAAAGGGACAAGGGTCCCATCGGGCATGCCAAAATGTATATGGTGAAAAGTAAATAAATGAAACAACAACATTGAAAGACTAAAAAAGATCCAATCACAAAACCCTGACTTAACAATGAAAATGATCCACCATACACAAATGAAGATACCTAAGACCATGCACATAAACAAAATAAAACAAGATATACCATTCACATGTCTAGTAGGGTTTCAATCTCCATGTCTCCTATCTCCATAAATCTTGTTTGATATATTTGCTCTCAAATTTTATGTGTGTACAAGAGCTCACCAAAGAACAAAAATATGGTTGATAGCTTGATCACAAGAAGGCTTAATTCTGTCATTAGAGGATTAGGGTTGATAATGAAGAAATCATCCTTTTATATAGAATACACTTTAGGTAATGAAGAGATAAGATTAAGAGGTGAAGAGATAAATGGTCAACTATGATTAAAGGGTAGGTAGAGGAAATAATTAAATAATGAGAGGGTAGGTAAGAGAAGAATTAAGAGATGAATGCCATGTGTCATGGGTAGAAAAGGCTAATGAATTAATTAATTAAATAAAGATTTATTTAATTAATAGAAGAAGTGGGATCAATTAAATAAATAAAATGTTTATTTAATTTAGGAAAAAGGATAATTTAAATAAATAAAAGTATTTATTTAAACGAGGAAAGACTTAGAAGAGGATTAATGAATTAATTAAATAAATAAGAATTTATTTAATTAATAGAAGACTTAGGATAAAATAATTAATTAAATAAAATATTTATTTAATTAGATAGTACAATTTTAGGTGTCTACAATATGTGTATTTATGTATGTATGTATGTACACACACATGTGCTTGTGTGTATACATACATATGCACATATGTATAATGTAACTCTCTCTCTTATACATGTATCATTGAATTTCTCACATGAAATGACTAATCATATGATAATACATCAAATGATTAACAATACATGTCTTGATGTACATGTTTTTATCTAACTTTTTAGGTTTTTTCAAACAAATCAACAAAGGCTTAATTGATGTGCCTATATTATTGATTCTTAGAACCTAAAACAATAGTTATAAGGCCTTGATTTACCTTCAAAGACATAGTAATTTTTTGCAAAAATAAAAAAGAGTTGCCATTTAAGAGATCAAGGGGTGTAAAGTTAGGGTATATGACAATTGTCCTCTTCCATACCAAAATAAGAATTAAAAACAATTAATTATGACTCAAATTTGTATTAATACCATTATTCCATATTTAATTTTCACACAACTTGAAGTTATCTCAAGATTTAATCTTATCATTTCTCTCAATATTGCCTAATTAAACAAACATGCTTAAAAGTAACCCTTACTAATTCTAATTTAAATTCTACACCCTCCATATTCAATTTGTATGAAATCCTTGAGATTTAAGCCTCGACAACCATGTAAACAATAAACATTTTTTTTGAAAAAAGGGGTAAAAACTTTATTGAAAATCAGACACAAGAATTACAAAGAGACCCAAGGCCCCAAGGCCCTAGAGAAGAACCACAAGCCCAATCCCAAGATCAACCAATCTCATACCCATCCCAATCCTCAGCCATAATCTTTTGTAGGTTTTGACAATAATCCAGGAAAGATGGTACCACCCTTCAAATTTCTAGTCACTACCATGTTCCGAGGCCCACTTGGTGAAACAATCTGCAAGTCTATTCCACTCACGAGGAATATGGATGAAATACACTTGCTCCATAGCCAAGCTAATATGAGTAATCTGGTGAACCATCTTTGCCAACTGCCAATGCACCCCACTCACCTTCTGCTCAGACAACAAGTTCACCACAACTTGTGAGTCTGATTCATAGATAACCTTTCTACAACTCAACTCCTAGGCACACTCCAAGGCATTGAGGATAGAAAAGCCCTCCATAAAATTATTAGAATGCCACCCTTTATGAACTAAAAATAAGAAGACCACCTCCCCCATACAGTTCCTACCCACACCACCAATCCCAGCAGGGCCTGGGTTACCCCTAGAGGAGCCATCGGTATTAATTTTGATAATCTCATCCTGAGGAGGAATCCATCTTTCGATCCTATGAACCTTCTTCAAAGAATGCCCGCCTCTCCTAACACAGGCTGAGGCAGGGGACAATTCTTGCAGCCCCAACCTTCTCGCAATATCTACCTCATCTTTATTCAAAGGAAAATGCACCTCACATTTGGCTTCTATCATCTCCCTGATCATAACTATGATTCTATTCCACACAAGCTGGACCATCAGTCTGGCCTCATGAAAGGTCCTCCTGCTCCTCTCGAGCCAGATCTACCACAAAATGAAGATGGGCCCAATGGACCAGACAATCTGGAGGAAGGAGGAGGAGATAGGAGGTCTGCCCAAGCTACTCCAAAACTCCACCAGTGAATCCACGTGAACACAAGGATGCTTCCACACCCCCCACCAATAGTTCCATATAAGCATAGAGAAGGGGCATCTGAAAAATAGATGTGAAGAGTCTTCCTCCCCATTACCGCACAAGGCACAAATGGAAGGCCCCAAAAATCCTTGCTTGTGGATATTGTCCCAAGTTAGGCATCTGTTCAAGGCCAAAGTCCAAGCAAAGCAATTACACTTTAGCCAAGAAAGACTATTCCACATCTGTTTCCACCAAGGCACCTCTCTTCCCTCAAGTCTTCAGTTCAATAGTACCCAGTATCCACTGGAAATAGTAAGATGCCCTTAGGATTTGGGAGCCAAGCAAGTTCGTCCCTACCCTTGAGAGAACTATAGTGTCTATTCACCAGAATGCCATACAACTCCGCACACTCTTCCTGCATCCCAACAACTGACCACTCATTAGGGGTCTTCCACTGCTCCATCTCCAACTGCCCACACCTATACATAGCCTTGAAGTCACTCACCCAAGACCACCCCATCTCCAAAAACCTCTGGAAAAGAGTCCCAAGGTTGGGAAATTGTTCCAGGATGGGGGGGTAACCATCCCAAGAGTCATTCCAGAATAGGACCTCTTTGCCCCTCCTGCAAATCCAAAAGAGACCTTCCTTAATAAGGGAGGCCCCTTTCTTAAGAGTACTCCAAATCGTTGAACCTTTACCCTCCAGCGGATATCTTGGAATTTCCTCCATCGGGATCCTGTGCATATATTTGTAGGCCAAAATCCTAGCCCAGCCACGATCCTGCTCCACACACCACCTCCAGTAAAATTTAGCCGCTAGAGCCTCCCCAAATAAGATAGACTACCTTAAACCAAGCCCTCCTGACTGCTTCGAGCTACACACCAACTCCCAATTGACAAGAATCCATTTGGAGGAGGAGAGGCTACCCGCCCATAAGAATTGCCTAGCCAGAGAGTCCAATCCCTTCAAGAACCACTTAGGAGCCACTTGAAGCATACATCAAAAAGTCGGAAGGGCTTGAACCACCGACTGAATCAGTTGAACCCTCCCAGCAAAGCATAACCATCTATTCGTCCAGTGATCAACCTTCATGCAAAATTTATCCAAGATGTACTGCCAGGATTCCTTAGTAGGGTTAACAGGAGAAATAGGAATACCCAAATAAGTCAAGGGCAAAGAGCCAACTTGGAATCTCAGGATAAGAGCAATCCTTCTTTGAATAGGACCCAAAGTGTTGAAAAAGAGGATGGAAGATTTATCCTCATTAATCATTTGGCTCGAAGTTGCAAGATAAACATCCAAAACCTTTCTTAGATTAGTGGCCTCTCTGATCCGAGCAAGACCCATCAGGGTCGTGTCATCCAAAGACTGCAAGTGAGATTGCGGTTGCAAGTCATTACCCCAGCTCCATCCCTAAACAAATCCCTGACCCACATTATGTTTAATCAACCTCCCCAGGCCCTTAGCCAGAAGAATGAATAGGTATGGTGATAGGGGGTCCCCTTGGTGAAGACCCCTAGATGCACCAAACAACTTAGTATGGTCATCGTTGATTAGCACTGAGAAAGATGTAGATGTCACACAACTCATTACCCATTGGATCCATTTGTCAACAAAGCCAAATGCCCTGAGCATCTTCTGAAGGAAGGACCAATGAACTCTATCGTAAGCCTTAGCCATATCCAATTTAATGAACATAGCTTTTTCCTTGGAGTTTTCCATAGAGTGAATAGTCTTCGTAGCTATAACCACCCCGTCCAAGATTTAGCGCCCTTCCACAAACCAACTCTGCTCCTCAGAGATAACATCCCCCAGACACTTTTTCAACCTATCCGCTATCATCTTAGAGAATCTTGTAAATCACATTGCAAAGAGAGATGGGTCAGAATTGACCTAATCAGTCAGCCCCATCACACTTGGGGATGAGAGCGATGAAGGTTGCATTCAATGCCTGAAGCATCTGCTTATTCCTCTAGGAATCCTGAACTACATCCCAGAAGTCCAATTTGATAATATCCCATAACTCTTGAAAGAATTCAACTAGGAATCCATCCGAACCAGGGGCCTTCCCCTTTCTCATGTGAAAAACAATCCTCTCAAGTTCCTCCAATGAAATGGGACCCATAAGCTGCTCATTCATCTCCCTAGTAACTAGAGAGGGGATGCAGTCAAAAACTTGATTCTCCTCCACCAGTTCCCCCCGAGCCTCCTCCCTGAAGAGGGCCTGGAAATAAAGTAATGACTCCTTAAAGATATCCTAAAGTGATAAAAGTTGCTCACCTCTATCATTAACCAGAACTGGAATGGCATTTCCATGTCTTCTAGCTTTCACCGAGTTGAAGAAGAAAGTCATGTTCTTATCACCCTCTTGCAACCAATCAATGCGAGCTCTCTATTTCCAAAATATTTCCTCCCTAAGCTCCCATTCCTCAAGAGCCTTGACAACCCTGTCTTCCTCCCTAAGCAGTGATTCTGACAAACCATGCTCTCTGATGTCATTGGTGATTGCATTTAACTCAATATGAGCAGCTTTCTTAGCATGGAAAATATTTCTGAAACCCTGACGATTCCACTTTTTAAGATAAAACTTAACAAATTGCAATTGCTTGGAAAAAGTGTACATAGCAGTGCTGAAGGCCGGCCTCCCTTGTCTCCACCAATCTGCCACAAGAGTCTGTAGATCAGGATCCCGAAGCCACATAAGTTGGAATTTGAAAGGAGGAGAGTGAGCGACTTGAGCCAAAGAAGAAACCAACTTGATGGGCCAGTGATCAGAGCCTCTCCAATCAAGGATCTCTGATCAAGTAGAACACTCCCCACCAATCCAAAAACTGGAAACCAGAAAATGATCCAGCCTTTCCGCAATCCAATACTCCCCTATCCCCCTATTGTTCTAGGTGAACAGACCATTACCAGGCTTAATGTCAACAAGATGCATCGAAGCTATATCATCTTGAAAAAGGAGAGACAAAGGTTCTAACCACATAACACCCCCCTTCTTCTCACTCAACTCAAGGATGGCATTGAAATCGCCCGCCATAATCCAAGGATGGAGAGGGGCCAACCCCCACTTACCTGAAATATGGGCCCATAAATTATGCTTACCCTGAAGATCAGTGGGGGCATAGATGTTAGTAACCAAAATATATTCTGCAGTCTCAAGACTAGAGACAACCCCAGATAACGAAAATCTGGAGACCACCCACCTATTAGGACGAATCCTTAGAGGGTTCCAAAGACATGACACCCCTCTCAAGGAGCCCACAACACCAATACACTGACACTGGATTCTCCCCCAAATCTTTGGCACCAGATCCATGATACTTTCCACAGAAAGTTTTGTCTCTTGCAAAAAAAGGATATCAGGAGCATGGCTCCTTATCAACTCCTGAACAACTTTTTGTCTAGGGCCACTGTTCAAGCCCCTCACATTCCATGATAAAACAATCATTTAGGGGGATTGGAAAAGTGTGAATCTAGAGTCTTAACTAACCCTAACTCAACCAAATTCTCCCCCATCAATTTGATATTCTCTAAGTCCTTTTTTGTTCCAGCCTTAGAACTCTTCTCCGATGATCCTTTCTTAATGTCCTTCTGGTGGAGACCCAAGTGCGCACCCATCTTGTTACTTTTGGCCCCAGTAGGTTCCATTTTTTGAGAAGAAGGAGAGACCTCCCCCCCAACCAACTCCACTACAGCACTAGGTATGGACCCCAAATAGGCTACACCTGGCTGATCCATCTCCATTTGCTGGCTCCCCACAATTTACAAAGCCTGGGTTGAGTCCATAAATACACCATCATCTGCTAACCCTGGAGCATCCTGATCCAAGGGAGTCAGCCTAGGGTTTACCTCCTGCTGGGTGAGGTCATCTAGGGCTTCAAACCTATTGAAAGTATCCTCCTCCTGTCTTACTTGTAAGGTCCTTTTTTGTCCCCGATTCCTGTTCTTTGTCTTGACTGGGAAAAAACCATTAGTATCCACAACTTCCCCAATCATGGCAGCTTTTCCTTTATCAACCACGTCTATGTTATGGGTCGGATGTTGAGATTGTTGCACCATTGGTTTATACCTAGAGCACTTTCTCTATAAGTGGCCATACTCATGACATAGGTGACATCAGAAAGGTAAAGTCTCATAATCTAGTTGTTGAACACAAGAATAAGAACCTGCACACATATCAATAACATCTAGCAAAGGCTTACTAAGATCAATCTCCACACAAATGCGAGCAAAAGTCATAACCCTTCTCCATAGGGTTTGTGAGGATGCTCCAACTGGCCTCCCAAGCATTGAAGCAAGCATCCGAAGCACATCCTCCCGATAGCATTCCACCAGAAGTCGCGGTAAGTGGACCCACACTAGGACCCTATTCGGGAGTTCCTCTGAAGGGTTGAACCCTGCATGCCAGGGTTTGATAAACAATCCCACCTAGTTGTAAAAATATGACCCTCCTTCAAAAACCCTACTCCGATCCTCCATGCAATTGAAGGTAACCATGAAATAGTTGTTCGTCGGTAACATGATCTCCATCTCCCCTTTCGGAGCCTAAGTTCTCTGGGCCTAGTTTTCCAAAAACTGCAAAGAGACCCTCATCCCCAAAATCTTACAGTATGACGAATGTTTGGAAAAGTAATAAACATCTTCCGCTATCATCTTCGGAGGAATACTCACCCTAGGTCTCTCGCTGCACTTTTCCAGGTAGCCAATAATCTTCAAAATCCGTGAACCCCCGGCTTTTCCAGACCCAGACTCTAAGGCAAAAAGGTTATTATCATAGGTTTTTAAATTATGGGATGGGAGTTTCAAACCCCCCACAGCCCAAAGCTCCATATCATGAGGCACCTTCAAAGCCTCACCATCGGATCTAAGCATCTCACCGCTCGGAGAGCCCACCCTCCGAAGGGAGCTGGCCAAAGGTTCTGAACCCTGCATGCAACACACACCCTTATCCCCCTGTGAAGCTTGGGCCTCCCCCAGCCCTTCCCCATGCGTAGACTGCAGATCTGCAGGGACCCCGAGTCCCTACCTCCCTCCCCCGCAGCCCCAACGTCACCCCTTCCCATAGCAGCACCCCCGATCGCAACCTCCACCCACACGTTGCTGCACCAGCCAATAGGCCTGCCTATGAGCTAGGGTTGCGATGCCCTAGCCCCCACTCGGCTCCATTCGCATGCAGCGCCGTCATCTCCATCAGAAGCAATTTCTTGTAAACAATAAACTTATTAAGTTGATAGATAATTAAATAAAAATAGAAGTAATTTTTTATTTATTAAATTAAATTACAAATTCAAAATATAATTATTTAGTTTAATTAAAATTTTAATAAAACAATAATTATAAATTAAAATATTTCTAATAATTTTTAATTATTAATTATAATTTCATAAAAATATATAAATAATTAAAAAATAAATTTCAAACTTAAATCTAAGTTGAAAATTTAAATAAACAATCAAATGGTGTAGCAACACTTCAGTAAGAAAATGGAGATAGATAGAGAGATTACAAAAACATTTAATCACAAATAGTCTTAAGATTAAATCATCTATCCCATACGAGATTGTCCTAGCAAAAGCGTGGGTTTTTCCTATTGAGGCGTAAGCTATGTTCCAATTTCTAAGCTATCTATGAAGATTAGAAAACATGGAGATACATCATTGGCCAAAAATGGCAGCGAAAGAGAAACTAGACAAAAGGAAGAGGACGTGGATGAAGCAAAACATTGAATCGATGAATAAGTGGGATATTAGCATAAGATATTTCCCAAATAACAATAGGTAAATAAGAAAAGTATGTGCAAGAAAAATTCAAAGTAAGCATGTAAACGGGACAACTCAGGAGAAAAAAGGAATACTAGATCAAACACTTCAATCCCACAGATGACCATACACAAAAGAACTACATAGGAATGAAAATAAAATGAAAGGCAAAAATATTAATTTATCATATAAGAACTAGCTCACATCAACTCAGATGCGAAATAAAAAGATGAATGATACCTAAAGAGGAGTGGGCAGATAGAAGATGTAGATATTATACTCGAGGAGTCCTGGAGACAAAATGACATTACATCATGGAGTGTCTAGCTTACAAGGATATTCAAATAGACTATTTTGAGATGCTAATTGTAAACACCTTGAGTAATATGTTTGAATAAGAAAGGATAATAAGAGTTGCAGATTTCCTGATCAAGATACATAGTAGAAGATCCAAGATGTAGAAGGAAAAGGAGGTTTAGTAGGCGCAAAGTTTTGTACTCTACATGCTTTTCTTTTCTTCGTTGGCTACTCGCGGGTCCCATAGGTTGTTTGGCCTCATGGACGTTATTAAAAACATTCATTCATTCAATGGAAAGTTCAAATATACCAAAATATAGATATTAGTAAAAATAATAATTAAAAATTAGATAATAACATTATTAAATTAATAAATAATAAATATATATTTTTAAAACTTTCTATTCCATATATATTAATAAATAAATAATATTATTATTAATTTTTTATTTAATATATATATATATATATATATAGATACACACACATATACGTATATACATATACATATATACATATTTACATATATATACATATACATACACACACACACACACATATACATACATACATACATACATATATATACATATTTATACATACATACATACATACATACATACATACATACATATATACATACATACATACATACACATACATACATATATATAAATATATATACATACATACATATATATGCATACATATACATACACATACATACACATGCATACAGATATATACATATATACATACATACTGTAGACGTATAAATCTGACCACTTTTCTAAGTGAATATAAATTTTTTTTTTTAACCCCATTCCCCTTACTAATTAAATTTTATTTAATTAATTTCTTTATATTCATCTATTTGATTAAATAAATTACTCAATTTATTTAATTAAGTTCACCTAAGCCTTTTCCAACCTTTAATTAAATAAATCACTTTATTTAATTAATTCCCTTTTCTCCCTTTTTAATTAAATTGATTCTTGCAAATAAATAAATCTAATTTATTTATTAAATCCTCCACTTGCATTTTCCTACATCTCCCACTTGCCTCCTAAACCCCTTCTAGATTCTTCTAATCACTTCCAATTTAGCCTAATCCATCTCCTAAATATTGTCACAATCGTAAGCAAAGAGAAGTCACTTCTCAAAGCCTCCAAAGTCTTTGAAAACCATTAAAGGCTTTATGTCCTCAACAAGTTAACCCTCAAAGTCTTCCAAACCATTTAAGGCTCTTACGTAACTCTTAATGGTTAACTCAACCTTCTTGCATGATTAAATACTTTCTCTCTAACTCAACCCTCATCTAACCCAAGGGTCTCATCAAGCATTCATGGCTTTAACCTTGGTTATTTCTTTAACCCTTGCACAAGAGTTTACCTCTTGGGTAAAAGCTTTATCTATTGGATAACCCTAATCTAACCTTAACCCTTACCTCCTAAGGTAACCTTCATGTCTTCTCAAGCATTTAATGCTTCTTTCATCTCCTCTCAAAGCAACCTCTTGTTGAAAATTGTTACCATTTCATTGGTGAGAATTGTAAACATGGATTGATTAACTTTCAATCCTAGCCCTTGTTAAGATTATCCAAACTTGACCATCCATTGCCCTATTTTTCCTATAAATAGAGCTCCCATTCTCTCATTTGCATATAGAAATTTTGGTGTATCAAACTTATAGTCATTTTTCTAGTGATATAACCAAGTCTTTATGCATCTAACTTATAGTCTAATTACTAAGCATTTTAGCCTCTCTTTGATAAATCATCATAATAACATTTAGAAGCATTCTAATATCATAGACTATCCATGTTAGACTAGTATATCATTGCTAGGATAATTATTTAATCTTATCATCATCTTTATGCTATCTTAATCATCATATATTCAATAGCATACATATCTAGGAATGCATTCATGCATAATAATCAAACATCATTCATTCTTGGAGTTGTCATTCCTAAGTCACCTTTCTCAGTTATCTGAGAGTAAAGGCATTGACTTTAGGGATCCTCTGGGATAGAGAACAATGGGACACCCCTTGGGAAGTTGAGCTATTCAATATAGTTCCTATAACTTACACCAAGAGTCTCATTGGTGTGTGGCCTTTTGAATCAGACTTTTACGTTTTTGTTGTCCTCAAATCTCGCACACACATACATACACATGTTGGGATCCAAGAACACTGAGAGGGGGGGGGGGTGTGAATCAATGTTCTGTTGGAATGAACAATTTTTAACTTTCTAGACCATGCATAGATATACCGGTAAACAAATAAATATATAACAAGAAGCAAATAAACCATCCACAATAATGAACACCATAACACACAAAATTTATACGTGGAAAACCTCAATGAGGAAAAAACATGGTGGGATTTGTGACCCACAATATCAGTTCACTGGCCATATGAAAAGATATTACATATAATAGGGGCCTTCACTTGCAAGAAGACACATTTCCTAGAGCATACTGCTCATCACTAAAGAGCCTCACTGACTACAAGATTTCTACCAAAGTAAATTACTGAAAATTAACTCAAGAATGCATCTGCTATGCCAAATAGAGTTCTGGTTCTGGTTCTTCTCTGTACCGGTTCATAAACTTTGAACTACTATCGGTATCTCTTCTCCTCCAAGAATGCTTTCCAAGCTATCTATAGATCATTGCATGATATAGAATTCACATACAAAATGATCTCCATACACATATTTTGCATCATACAGTTTTGCTATATTCTCCTATATCCACACATATCATATGTCTCACTTCCTTGCAAAAATAACCTAGCAGACTGACCTATATACCTATTACAAATGATATGCCTTATGTTGGATTACAATACATTTACCAAAATGTCGGCCTTGACAATAGTAATTACAAAATGATTAAAGTAAATCCTCCTTGATGTCAGCTTCCAAAGAAGTATTGATGCCAGTGTCGGTGCCAGTGTAGCTCTGAATGCTCCAAAGTCGATATTTGTCGGTAAATGCTTCCTTGTGCCGGTTTATGACTTCCATCATATCTTGTTTCCATCAATGACAACAAAATGAATCCAATGAGTATCAATTGCCAACATCTCCCCCTTTGGCATTGATGGCAACACTCATGTGAAAAATGGATTCCCTGCCGATATGCTCCCCCTGAGCAATACACTCCATCTGAAATGTGTTTCCCGATATTTTTCAGATATGAACATACTCCCCCTTTGACATTAATGCCCAATTCTGGTTAAATAATTAAAGAAATAAAAGAATATTGTTAGTTTCACTGGAGCTTAGTCATCTTCAAGATTTCCGGGTATGCCTTTTGCAATAACTAAAGATATGTATCCCAACCAGATTTAAAAGTATCAGAAATAGATGCAAGTACACTTAGTAAGTAGGCAAGTGTTTCTTTCTCTTGGATATCTGCCGGTGTGGATTTAGCTATCATATCCATGCACTCTTTCTTGTGAACACCCGATGAATCTAGTCTAGGACTTACCAATCCTCTGAGATTTATTGCTCTCCTCATGATTTTACCTCTCTCCTTCTCAAAAGAAATTTTTTGGTTCTCCAAGGACAAAATTTGTCCATCAACAGATGTGGTTAGTGTAGTCAATCCATCAAAAGAGTTATCAATTTTAGCCCTTATCATATAACTCCTTCAATCTTCTATCTACATTAGCTGTAAGACTTTCTATGTTACAACACACTCTGTAGATATTTGTACATTGTTTTAAACAAACCTCAATAGGGATAAGTTTGTCCTCAATTTTCTTCTTCCCTATTTCTATAAGCTGATCAAAAGTTGTTCTTTTTGTTGTTGTGAAATTGTCCAAAGCCTCTTGGTTTGCTATCTGCCTCAAAGATTGAAAATTGTTGGATATGTGCTCTGTTAGAGTCTTGAGCTTACCAGAAGGGCTTGCTTCATCTTCAATTTGACAATCAGGTAATAATCTGTGACCTGTGCAATACAGTGACTAATTGATCAATTAATCCTTTATCTACAGTACCTTCCTTTAGTAATTTCTGAGTAGCCATCATCATTAATTCAGTTGGACTCAACTCAGAGATTGATTTCTTCTCAACCTGAGAAGTGTCAATTTCCAAACCTTTACCAGGGAATCAGTTTTACCTGCCAGTATGGATTAAATGGCTTTTACCTTGTCCATCTCAACCTCTATTGCACCAGTGGCTTCGCCACTTGGTGCAGTGTCGATTACTGCCAGTGGAGTATTATCCACAAAATTTCCAGTGTCCTGTACATTGCCTTGCTAAAAAATGATCTGTGTTGGTACAGACTATACACTCTCCTTAGCTGTCGGTTGTGTTTGGGTATCTATAGTTACTACCGGTTGTGTCAAAATTGGAGTTGAACTACCCAAAATACCTTTCTCTTTTGATTTGTCAGGAATTGTGGAAGATGTTGCCCTTGCAAATTCTTCTTGAGATGTGAGAAAGTTTGGGTTTTTTTGAAAGAATTTGGTCCATCCCTTACTTGTCTCATTTGCCACCTCATTTACTCTCCCCATCATAAGGCTTATCTGTCAGGATTTACTACTGAAGATTGTCTTATTTGCAGTGTCAATACATCATTTCATTTCCTCATTATTTACAGTACCACACAATTCCAAAAGTGCAACTTATTTGATTTCCCTATCTCTCTTGACAGCGTCAAGTCTCCTAGCCTCAAGTTTATTATACAAGGATAAAGGTATCTCCTTCAAAATTTCAATTAACGCTTTCTTATAGATGTCTATATACAACAAAACAACCTCTTCTAATTCACTTTTCTCACTCTCTTCTAAATCTTCATAATACTTAGATATATTTTTTAATATTCCATCTTTTATAATTTCATCAATAAGCTTAGCACAAGTCATTGTGGTCTTACCGGTTCCAGTATCATCACCCTTCTGCTTTTTGCTTGTGGTTGCTGGTGTGACTAGTTTCCTCTTCTGCATAGGCTTCCTTGCCGGTAGTGGAGGTGCAGTAGGCCTAGTTACCTTTCTAACAAGTCTCCTCCTAGGCTCTACCTTTTTCTGCTCTACTGGTGGTTTTACCATATTCTTCCTTTGTACCCTTCTGAAAGCCAGAGGTTCATTATCCTTAGGATTAGAGTCTAAAGTGATAGGGGAAATGTGAACTTGTGGCTTCTTCACTTTTGCAGTACCAACCTTTGTCGGTGTAGCAGCCTGTTTTGATTTAGAGCCCAATTGAGTGTCTATCTTATAAAGCACATCTTGTACATATGCATACATATTTTCTATTTTCTTTTCTCTTGACTTCCTGTTAAAACTGGTTTTCACTTCAAGAGCCTTCTCTCCTGCTGTACCAAAATGTTTTGTCTTATCATCTAATGGGACATCTAACAACATCTTTGCATAGAGTTCAAAAATGCTATCATCCACCTCATATCCAAGATTAGTAACCCAAATTTGCCTAGATTCAACTACTTCCATAAGAGTTTCATCAGTTTTTACCATGAAACATATATCAGGGGAATACTTATCCACAATGTTCTTTGAAATTCTCTCCCTTTTCCTCATGTTTTCTTGAAAAGTCTTAAAATACCCCCAAAGTTTCTCATCTCTGTCGATACCAAGACCGGTGATAGCTTCCTTGATGTGCATACCTACCAGTATGTAATGAGCCCAATGCTTCTTCCCTATACTAGGTAGCTCATTTAGGAAGTAAAGCATTAAACAAACAATCAAGTTTCTATTGGCAATATTGCATTATAACAGACAATGAAAGATTGTTGGCATTTCATAAGGATATTGAGAAGGTTGTTGATGATTATGGATATAATTGATTAAAGATGTTTTACTGTCTTGATATTATTATTTTGTCATTGATGTCAAGAAATTGATTTTCTAATTCAGTATGATGTTACCATATCTTGAGAAGTATGATATGAAGATTATAAAGATGTTGGTAAAAGACACAGGAAAGAATATGATGAATAAGGGGATGAATAAGGTATTCAATGGGCAACTACTACCGAGTCAGACAATGATGAGATCATGATGTTTTAGATTTTTTTAACATCATACATATGTTGTAAATTGTAAAGGTTAATACTATACTATGTTATCAACCAAAGAACCTAGTTGGTAAACCCTAAGGTTATTGCTATCGGTTATTGAAGGTGGAATGTCTACCGAGTGAAGTTTAGTATTCACCGAGTTGTTACCGAGTTGTAACCAAGCTATAATAGAATGCATTAAATGTTTACATGCAGTATTTAATGAAGGAAGCTGATGAGCTGGAGCGGATTAAATGATTGGTAAGCTGTGAATGAAGTTTGTTAACGAATCTAAGGCAATGAAAAGTCGGCATGAAGATCTACAGCTCAGATTGAACCACAATACCTTGGCACAAGTTCCAAGACTAGTATGCAAGTTCCAAGGCAGGGTAAAACATTTTTAGATCAAAAGATGCATTGAACCTGGACAAGATTGAAGATTTGACGGCTATGATTGATCATGGGAAATGTGATCAAGGAGATTAAGTGATTACCTAATTGTTTATAAATAGGAAATTGTTGATAAACAATGTATGCAGGCAAGTGTATGCACAGGGATGCTACATAGTGATTACCGAGCACAGAAGCTTGAAGACATGTTTGAATAACAGAGTATAGAAGCCCAACAAATAGACAAGATTAGTTTTATGTCTAGATTGTATTGAACAAATAAGAATCTGCTATAGCATTTTAGATGTGAAGTTGCAGATAGATTTTTATTACTTTTATTTTGTGAAAGTGATAGAAAATCTCTTAACCGAGTGGACTTAACAGTCTTATATGTAAATCCTCTAGCAAGGTGACATTCTGATTGAGTGTTTGAAATCCTTTAACAAGGTTACTTCTAACAAAGTGAAGATCCTAACAGATCTGAGGGAAATCCCTTAACCGGGTCACATCTAGCAATGTGTTTGTAATCTTTAATAGGATTTGCTTTTAACCGAGCATACTCTAGAAGAGTATATCCCACAGTGGTTTTTCCCTATTTGGGTTTCCACGTTAAATCTGGTGTTATGAGGTTTATATTGTTCATATGCTTTTGAGTTTGCATGTTTAACAGTTTTGGTTATATTACTGATATATATGTTATCGAGGTTGAATCTGATGTTTTTATGGATGATTAAGTTTGTATGATTCACCCCCCCCCCCCCTCTCATCTTGTTGGTTATTGGATCTGCACTTATATTAAGTATCAGAACTATCAATTGGTATCAGAGCTTTGGACTTCGGAAGGAAAGTTTAAAGGCACTTGAGTTAAAGATCCAAAGATGTATAAGAGGGATGCACCGAAGCTGAACAAGTCAAGTTTCTCTACATGGCAGAAAAGGATGAAGCTACATCTATTAGGAGTTGGAGAATATGTTGTATACTATCTGGAGAATGATTTTGTTGCACCGAGCACCTATCCATTGACTATGGAAGAGATAAGGGCAAAGAAATAACATATTCAAGCAATGATTGAAATAACATCAGCATTGACCGATTCAGAGTTTAATGATCTAGAAGGCTGCAATGAAGCAAAGGCAATGTGGGATAAGCTCATATCAATATATGGAGGAGATGAACATGTTCAAAGAGAAAAAGTAGATAGTCTGAGAGGACAACTTGAATCTATGAGGATGAATGAAGGTGAGAACATAACTCAGTACAGTACAAGACTAAAGGAGATTGTCAATCAAATCAAAGGAGCAGGTGGAACTATTGAAGAAAAGGATATAACAAGTAAGTTGTTGAGAACCCTTCTACTAGCTTATGCAATCCGAGTCTCTGCAATCAATGAATTGAGGTCTATACCTAATATGCCAATTTCTTTAGATGCTACTATTGGTAAGCTACATGCATTTGAGTTAAGTAATTTTGATAACAGTGGATCTTCGGTAAATAAAGTTGAATCTGCATTTAGTTCTTTTCATCTTGATGAATCTAATGATTTCAATGAAAGAAAGTATAAGTACTCTGAAGGAGATCACAGTGGAGCAAGTGAAAGATTTTGGAAGAACATGGAAGAACTACACAAACTGTATGAAGAAATCAGAATGTAAGAAGAGTTTGAAGCACTATTAGCCAAAAGGTTACCGAGAGGCAAAGGTAAGTATAAAGGAAAACTACCTTTGAAATGTTTCAATTGTGATAAGATAGGACATATGGCTTCTAACTGTCCTGACAAAGATTTTATTGAAAGAAGAGATTACCGAGATAATAGACAAAAAGATAATCATTACAGAGGACACCGAGACTTCAGAAGAAGAGATAGAAAGACATGCTTAATAGCTGATGAGGAATCTAACAATGATAAATCAGATGAGACTGATATAGAGGAAGTAGTTTATGTGGCTATCAAGGATGGATCAGATGAAGAAAGGTATGAAGAAAAAGGCCTAATATCTCACATAAACACTAATGATTCTTGGATTATAGATAGTGGATGCTCACATCATATGACAGGAGATAAACACAAGTTTGTTATATTAGAAGATTATGATGGAGGCTATGTTAGATTTGGTAATGATGCACCATGTCCGGTAAGAGGTAAAGGATCTATAACACTTCTTGATAATGCAAGATGCAATGATGTTTATTGGGTTGAAGGTTTGAAATACAATTTGTTGAGTGTAGCACAGCTAAACAACATAGGTTACCAAATAGAATTTCAGAAAGGAATTGTCAAAGTTCATGACAAAAATGAAAAGTTAGCTGCTACCGGGACACAAACAAAAGGTAATACATTTCACCTTGACTCAACTCAGAATAAGTGTTTGCATGCAAAGATTGATGATACCTGGTTATGGCATAAAAGGTTTTGTCATGTCAATTTTGATAATCTAATCAAAATAAGTAAGAAGCACAGAGTAAGAGGTCTACCGAGTCTTGAAAAACCTAAGAATGCTATGTGTCAAGGATGCCAGATGGGTAAGATGACAAGATCAAGCTTTACAAGTAAGTCTTACACTTCTAAGGGAATTTTAGATCTAGTGCACACTGATCTTTGTGGTCCTATGAAAGTTCAAAGTTATTATGGTGATAAGTATTTCATATTATTTGTGGATGACTATTCAAGGATGATGTCAGTAATGTTTTTAAAAGAAAAATCAGAAGCTTTTCAAATGTTTAAATGGTACAAGGCAAGAGTTGAAAATGAAACAAGAAGACAACTAAAATGTCTTAGATCAGATAGAGGAGGAGAGTTCACATCTGATGAGTTCAACTTATTTTGCAATGATCATGGTATTAAAAGACAAGTCTCTGCACCGAGAACTCCACAGCAGAATGGAATAGCTGAAAGAAGAAACAGATCTATTGTGGATTGTGCTAGAACACTGATGATTGAAAAGAAGGTGCCACAAAATTTTTGAAGAGAAGCAATAAGCACAATTGTTTACACCTTGAACCGAGTTCAATTGAAGAAAGGTACTTTGAAGACACCATATGAAATCTGGTATGATAAGAAACCTAATGTTAGTTATTTTAAAATCTTTGGAAGTAGATGCTATGTTCATAAAGATAATAGAAATGGCAAGTTTGATCAGAAAAGTGAAGAAGGAATGTTTCTAGGTTACTCTTCTAGAAGCAAAGCATTTAAATGTCTAATCAAATCATCTAACAAAATATTAGAAAGTGCAAATGTGAAAATTGATGAATTTGCAGAAAGAAATGATGAAGGAAATTCCAAGGAACCAGAAGACTATGATGAATTTGTCTATGTTCAACCGAGAAGTCCTACCGAGAAGACTGTTGAAGAAAATGAAGAGAATATCCAGTTACTGAGTGATGAAGAAGATCATACATAGCCTACCGAGCCTGTATTAGCCAAGTGTGTCGGAAGACATCATACACCAAGTCAGATTATAGGAGATAAGGATGATCCAGTGATGACAAGGATCAAACTGAGATAGAACACATGCTTGATATTTGAATTTGAACCGAGAATAGTAAAAGAGGCATTTAATAGTGAAGATTGGGTAAATGCTATGACAGAAGAGATTCATCAAATCAAGAAGAATGACACATGGACACTAATCCCAAGACCGAAGGACAAAAATGTAATTGGTACAAAGTGGATTTTCAGAAACAAGCTGAATGAAAAGGGTGAAGTCATTAGAAACAAAGCAAGACTAGTTTGCAAAGGTTATGCTCAAGAAGAAGGAATTGATTATGGTGAAACTTTTGTACCTGTTGCTAGACTTGAATGAGTTAGAACATTGTTGGCCTATGCTTCTTTCAAGAACTTCAAGATATATCAAATGGATGTCAAATCTGCATTTCTGAATGGAATATTAGAAGAAGAAGTTTTCATTGAACAACCTGAAGGATTTGTTGAAGACAATAATAAAGATTAGGTATGTAAATTGAACAAAGATTTATATGGTTTGAAACAAGCACCAAGAGCATGGTATGAAAGATTGCACTCTTATTTGATTAAGATTGGTTTTATAAGGACAAGTGAGAACAACAACATGTACATGAAGAATGATGAAAATGGAATATTGATCTCAGCCATATTTGTTGATGATATTATATTTTGTGGAAATGACTCTTTATGCAAGAACTTTGCAAATGAAATGAGCAAAGAATTTGAGATGTCATTAATCAAGGAGATAAAGTATTTTATAGGTTTACAGATACTGCAAATGAAAAATAAGATTTTCATTACTCAATCCAAGTACAGAAAGGAAATCTTGAAGAAATTTGGAATGGATGATTCAAAACCAGTAAGTACTCCTATGACTACCAACTGCAAATTATCAAAAAATGATGAATCTGCATCTATTGATGAGACACTCTATCGATCCATGATTGGAAAACTACAATATGTTGTTCACAGCAGACCAGATATAGCACATGTAGTAGGTATCATTGCAAGATTCTCTGCAGATCCTAAGGAAACACACATGACAACAATCAAAAGAATTTTTAGATACTTGAAAGGCACAGAGGATTATGGCTTAGTATATCAAAAAGGAAATGATTTTGACTTAAAAGTTTATACTGATGCTGATTGGGCAGGAAACATTGATGACATAAAAAGCACAAGTGGAGGAGCTTTCTTTTTAGGAGAAAGACTAGTGAGTTGGCTTAGCAAGAAATAAGGATGTGTTTCACAGTCAACAGTAGAAGTTGAATACGTTGCTGCAACATTGAATTGTATCAACATTGCATGGATCAAACAACTGTTGGAAGGTATAAATGAAAGAGTTACTGAGCCAGTAACTATATTTTGTGACAATACTAGTGCCATTAATATTTCAAAGAATCCTATTATGCACTCTAAGACAAAGCACATATCTATCAAATATCATTATCTTAGAGAAGAAGCTCAAGAAAAGAAAGTGGTGTTGGAGTATGTTAGCACAAAGGAGCAAATAGAAGATATCTTCACCAAGCCACTACCAAAGGACACTTTTGAATATCTCAGAATTCAGTTAGGGGTCCTACCCCTATCTTCTACTCACTGACCGAGTTCGGTGACAACATCAATCCGATGAATCTAATGAATATCTTTTGGGAGTTGATGTTGAGTTATACACTTTAGGAAGTTTTCTAAAAGTGTACTGGAATTAATACAAGAAATATTTCAGGGAACATGAATTGAAGACAAATGCTCTGACCGAGAATCAGTTGATACACAACAACAGGAAATAACTTCATACAGAAAGAAATTATGTTTTAGTTCTTTACTTTTTGGCATTGTTGTCAAAGGGGGAGAAGACCTAGAAAAGGGGGAGAAGACTACTATGAAGGAGAGACGACTGAGAGAAGACCTATCAGGGGAGAAGACTAAGAGAAAACTACAAATTGGAAAGAAGACTGCAAATGAGGAGAAGTCTAATGTATGGGGGAGAGCATTTCAGCATTTCAGAATCACAACAATCCGAATCTATTAAGGTCAAATCAATTGGTTTTTCCATCAATGCCAAAGGGGGAGATTGTTGGCAATATTGCATTATAACAGACAATGAAAGATTGTTGGCATTTCATAAGGATATTGACAAGGTTGTTGATGATTATGGATATAACTGATTAAAGATTTTTTACTGTCTTGATATTATTATTTTCTCATTGATGTCAAGAAATTGATTTTCTAATTCAGTATGATGTTGCCATATCTTGAGAAGTATGATATGAAGATTATAAAGATGTCGGTAAAAGACACAGGAAAGAATATGATGAATAAGGGGATGAATAAGGTATTCAATGAGCAACTACTACCGAGTCAGACAATGAGATCATGATGTTTTAGATTGTTTTAACATCATACATATGTTGTAAATTGTAAAGGTTAATACTATACTATGTTATCAACCAAAGAACCTAGTCGGTAAACCCTAAGGAACCTAGTCGGTAAACCCTAAGGTTATCGCTATCGATTAATGAAAGCGGAATGTCTACCGAGTGAAGTTTAGTATTCACCAAGTTGTTACCGAGTTGTAACCGAGCTATAACAGAATGCATTAAATGTTTACATGTGGTATTTAATGAAGGACGCTGATGAGCTGGAGCGGATTAAATGATTGGTAAGCTGTGAATGAAGTTTGTTAACGAATCTAAGGCAATGAAAAGTCAGCATGAAGATCTACAACTCAGATTGAACCGCAATACCCTAGCACAAGTTCCAAGACTAGTATGCAAGTTCCAAGGTGGGGTAAAACATTTTTAGATCGAAAGATGCATTGAACCTGGACAAGATTGAAGATTTGATGGCTATGATTGATCATGGGAAATGTGATCAAGGAGATTAACTGGTTACCTAATTGTTTATAAATAGGAAACTGTTGATAAAAAATGTATGCGGGCAAGTGTATGCACAGGGATGCTACATAGTGATTACCGAGCACAAAAGCTTGAAGACCTGTTTGAATAATAGAGTATAGAAGCCCAACAGATAGACAAGATTAGTTCTATGTCTAGATTGTATTGAACAAATAAGAATCTACTTTAGCATTTTAGATGTGAAGTTGCAGATAGATTTTTATTACTGTTATTTTGTGAAAGTGATAGAAAATCTCTTAACCGAGTGGACTTAACAGTCTGATATGTAAATCCTCTAACAAGGTGACATTCTAATTGAGTGTTTGAAATCCTTTAACAAGGTCACTTCTAACAAAGTGAAGATCCTAACAAATCTGAGGGAAATCCCTTAACCGGGTCACATCTAGCAATGTGTTTGTAATCTTTAACAGGATTTGCTTTTAACTGAGCATACTCTAGAAGAGTATATTTCTTAGTGGGTCTGAAATCCCACAGTGGTTTTTCCCTATTTGGGTTTCCACATTAAATCTGGTGTTATGAGGTTTATATTATTCATCTGCTTTTGAGTTTGCATGTTTAACAGTTTTGGTTATATTACTGATATATATGTTACCGAGGTTGAATCTGATGTTTTTATGGATGATTAAGTTTGTATGATTCACCCCCCCCCCTCTCATCTTGTTGGTTATTGGATTTGTACTTATATTAAGTATCAAAACTATCAGTTTCCATATCTAAAGGCGCCTTTCTTGATTCCTTTGATCTTTCCAATATTTAACATCAACTCACTCCTCATCCACTCACATAAATCATATTTCACATTATTCCTTAGCATTTGATATGCAACATGAATGCATGAACTAGCAACATAGTTCAATCGATTGGATTGAGTTACCTTGTAACCTATGATCATGCTTGCAAACTTTGTATCCATGTCAGTGATTGTTCTTATCCTCATTGATTTGCTATCAAGTGTAGCACCAGTGAGGTTTTTGATCTCTGTGTTGGAAATTTTATTGCCAGGTTCTTGTTTGACCCTGGGTATGTTGATGACAACTTTTATTGCCTCCTTCATGATCATGTAAGGTCTATGTAGCCAAATAAATTCATTGTGAACCTTGCTCAAAACGTATCTAATCACCTCATCCTTGAATTCCGATATGTACAGAATACCGGTTAACCCTAGATCCTCAATTGCTTTGAATTCTAGTTTGATGGTTCCAGAGTCTCCCAGTATCACGGATTGATACATGCTTTTGATGTATTCAGTGCCCAAATCCTCAAGGGTGCAATGAATGTATGCCCTCACATCTTCGACATACATTACACCATCAGGAAGCCTAGAAAATGCTCCTATAGAGTCTTCCTTTCTAGCAATTTTGGGAACCTCCTTAAATACTGGCCTTAACCTATCCTTAACTTCAACAATGGTGGGATTTGCAATAAAAGTAGGAGCTAAAGATCTAGATGCCATGTCAGAAGAATACCTGAAAGAGTGCCGGTGGAAGGTTGATAACTGCTTGAAAGCTTTTCACAATGCTTCTACTCACTCTCAACTCGCCTTTACTTTGCGCTGAATGTTTGAATGCTCAGTGAGTGAAAATGAATTCACTTACCCTCTTTTATCAGCGAATAAAACCCTAATTTTCTGTAATAAATGCTTCACCAACAACCCTACAGATGTCGATTTCATAGTTATGTGTTAGGTGAACTTTCATCGATGATGAACATAATTCTCCATATCTCTTTCCAGATCTCCTTAGATCTCTTCTAGGGTAATATGCAAAATTTAGCAATGACTTTGCCAACCCCTAAGGCTTATGCCTCAATTACCGGTGGAATTTCTTGTCGGTGGAGGAATACTCTGTTCTATCGATGGAGTTACCGGTATAGAACCATATCCACTTGATTCTTCAGATTTTCTAACCCATCTCTTGATGTGATCTTGTTGTATTTCATCTACGTTTTGCTTTCCTTTCTCATTATCTTTATCATTATTAACTGGTTGAGTATTTCTTCTGTAATACTTAGCAATATGACCTATTTTGTTGCATGCATAACATGTAACATTGTTCTTTTGAATTGCTTTGACATATCCAGTATCATTTCTTGACCTACAATGATTAGCAAAATGTCCAAACTTTCCACATGCATGACATTTAACATTCATTCTGCAGTCTTCTGATCTATGACCATATTTCTTGCAGTTTGTGCATTGACCGAGAACAAAATTGTAGTTTTGATTTGCCTTATTTCTACATTGTTTAGCCATATGCCCAAATTTATTGCAAACAAAGCATCTACCATTGAATTTATAAGCATTAGATTGCCTTACCAGTTTCCTCTGTTATGATGAGTTCTACATACCGGTTGTCTGATCATCATTTGTAGTACCGGAGCTTTCACCTTGTACAAATCCAAGTCCTCTAGAATCATCAATTTGTCTTTGTCTTTTCAATAAGTCATCCAACTGTGTAGCACTGATCCTAAGATTTTCTTTATACTCACTTGCAGTAGTTAGATCATCTCTTAGAGTGGTTACTTGTCTTTCAAGTTCTTGTTCATTGTTTCAGGAGTGTGCCAAATCAGTTCTCAACAAATTATTCTCATGAGTCAATCTGCCACATTCATCAAATTTGTTCTTCAGAGATATAACAAGATTATCTTCTTTCTTCTTTCTATCCTCAATATCTTTTGATAACCTCATAGTCAGATCTTGCATTTCATTCTTCATAAGCATGTTTGCTTGACTTCATTTCTGACATTGTTCCTTAAGAGCATTCTTCTCCTCATCATCCAGTTGTTGCAAAATTTATTTTCTCTTGGCTTGAGCAGATGATAACCTTTCTTGTAGGATAAGAATGAATTCATTTGCAGAATTCAATTCTTCTTGCACTTTCAAGTTCTTCATCCTTTCAGCATCATAATCCTTAAGAGCCATCTCAAGTTGCTTCTCCATAGCCATGTTCAAAGATTCCAGTTTTAGGATCTTCCTCAAGTTGTTAAACTTCTTCTGAGGTACCAAGCTCTGATACCAATTGTTGGGATCCAAGAATACTGAGAAGGGGGGGAGGGGGGGGTGAATCAGTGTTCTACTGGAATGAATAGTTTTTAACTTTCTAGACAATGCATATATATACCGGTAAACAAATAAACATGTAACAAGAAGAAAATAAACCATCCACATAAATGAACACCATAACACATGGAAAACATCAATGAGGAAAAACCACAGTGGGATTTGTGACCCACAATATCAGTTCACTGGCCATATGAAAATACATTACATATAATAGGGGCTTGCACTTGTAGGAAGGCACACTTCCTAGAGCATACTACTCATCACTAAAGAGCCTCATTGACTACAAGCTTTCTGCCAAAGTAAATTACTGAAAATGAACTCAAGAATGCATCTGCTATGCCAAATAGAGTTTTGGTTCTGGTTCTTCTCTATATCGGTTCATAAAATCTAAACTGCTACCGGTATCTCTTCTCCTCCAAGAATGATTTCCAAGATATCTACAGATCATTGCATGATATATCATTCACATACAAAATTATCTCCATACATATATTTCATATCATACAGTTCTGCTTTATTCTCCTATATCCACACATATCATATGTCTCGCTTCCTTGCAAAAATAACCTAGTAGACTGACCTATATACCTATTACAAATGATATGCCTTATGTTGTCTTACAATACATTTACAAAAATTTCGGCCTTGACAATAGTAATTACAAAATGATTAAAGTAAATCGTCCTTGATGTCAGCTTCCAAATAATTATTGATGTCGATGCATGAAACTTGGATATTGAAAATGAGAAATGAGAGCTCTATTTATAGGGAAAATAGGGAAATGGATGGTTAAGATTGAATAATCTTAACAAGGGCTAGGATTGCAAGTTAATCAATCCATGTTGACAATTCTCACCAATGAAATGGTAACAATTGTTAACAAGAGGTTGCTTGAAAGGAGATGCAAGAAGCATTAAATGCCTGAGAAGACATGAAGGTTACCTTAGGAGGTAAGGGTTAAGGTTATATTAGGGTTATCTAATGGATAAAGCTTTTACCCAAGGGGTAAACTCTTGTGCAAGGGTTAATAGGATAACCAAGGTTAAAGTCATGAATGCTTGATGAGACCCTTGAGTCAAAAGGATGGTTAAGTTAGAGGAAAGTCTGTAACCAAAGGTCAAAGATGAGTTAACCATAAATTTTTATGTAAAAGCCTTTAATGGTTTGGAAGACTTTTAGGGGCTAACCATTTGAAGACACAAAGCATTTAATGGTTATTGAAGACTTTGGAGGCTTTGAGAAGTGAATTCTCTTTGCTTAGGAATGTAACAATAATTAGGACATGAATTAGGCAAAATTGGGAGTGATTAGAAGAATCTAGAAGGGGTTTAGGAGGCAAGTGGGAGATGTAGGAAAACACAAGTGGATGAGGGAAAATAATTTTAATTAAAATGCAATTACTTTATTTCAACTAAAATAGATGCAACTTGTATAAATACAAGTGGGGGGATTTAATAAATAAATTAGATTTATTTATTTGCAAGGATCAATTTAATTAAATGTAAATTTAATTAAAAAGGGGAAAAAGGGTATTAATTAAATAAAGTGATTTATTAATTAAAGGACAGAAAAAGGTTTAGGTGAATTTAACTAAATAAATTAAGTAATTCATTTAATCAAATAGATGAAAAATGAAGAAATTAATTAAATAGAATTTAATTAATAAGGGGAATGAGGTTAAAATAAATATTAAATATTTAATTAGGAAAGTGGTCAAATTTATACGTCTACACACACACACACACACATACATGTATATATAAACACACACACACACACACACACACACACACACACACACATTTATATATATACATACATACATACATACATATATATACATACATGTATATACATGTATATACATATATATTTATATACATACATACATACATACATATATACATATACATACATACATACATACATACATACATACACATACATACATGCATACATACACACACACACACACACACACACACACACACACACACACACACACACACACACACACACACACACATACACATACACATACACATACACATAGTTATACACATAGTTTAGCCACAAAGAGTAAAGAACAAAATTCTTATGACTTCGATCACTTCTTGTAGATGTTCAATTTGTGCATGAGTCATTAGATTCTCACGGAATTTAAACAAATAGGCATAAAATTTTAAATAATTTTGAGGAAAATCCTTGTGCAATACTGTCAACAGCGTGTCCCTTAAATGTTTGTTCTCTTTCATGGCTTTGATGTAGATAGTATCTTCAATCAGTTCCTTCACTGGCTTATTCAAAAGTTTCTTCAATGCCTTAATAGTTGGAGCTCTTATCTTTGCATTGACCATTCTATTGATTTTGTTTCTCATTCATCCATAGTCTCTTGATGTCCAAGCCACATTATACACAAACCTCTCTACTAACTCTACTTTGTGTATCCAACCCTGTTCAAAATTTTATCCCCTATTATTCTCTTGGCCACATCCTCCTCCATATCTCCTTTAATATCAAATACCTCCTTTAGTTGATCCTCTACCATCCTCTGATTTCCATCACATTTGCATTTTGGTATGCTAATAAAATCCTCCTTCTTTGTAGATGATGTTGTTGATGAGCCCACTATTACCGATGCCCTTTGGCTCACATCCCTTAATGAAACAATATGCCCTTTTTATAATATCCATCTTTTCTCATCTTGTGTTCTTTCTATAATCTCAATTGGAATAACCTTTTTTCTTTGTCCTTTTTAGTTGGATTGAGATTTCTTCTGTTTTTTTCCTAAAAATATTGTGGCCATTGTGTCATTTTCATCTACCATGTCACACAAGTTATAATTTTTAATATCCCCTTAGCTCTTTTTCCTTATTTTATTTTCCCTTGTCATTGATTTACCTCTTCCACTATCGATTCTCCTTCAACATATTTTATCCAATCTAATTTTTGATTTGGGCTTGTATTCATTATTCTTTATTTTGATCATTTTCGTACAAAAAAAAGCAACTTAGATTATAATTAAGATCATTTAAATCTTTTTTCTTCCTATACTTACCCTCTTATTCTCCATTTATAAATTCCTAATTACGACTTCCAACCTTTTGTGATTGTTTCTTCTGTTCTTCATGAGCAAACTGCGATCTTTTTATTCCCTTTCACTTAGCCTCTCAAATGTTGTGTTGATATTCTTTTTCAATAATTTTTTAAGGTTTTGGCCACTCATTAATTTTATCTCTTAATTTATCCTCCCATGTTTGTTGTATGGTTTCCATTGATAAATAATCTTTTGTTGCATTTGCTTCTCTGTACACATGGTCCATAATGAAAATTCTTCCAAATACATATATATTCTTTCAATCCATATCAAGAACTTCCAACTTGGTTCTTTCTTCCTTGATATTGTGTTTATTTCAACTAACAAATCTCCTTCTATCTCTATCTTTTTTATACCTTTATCAATACACACCTTTTTTTCATCATACAATGTAAAGAATTCTATGTCATTATTGGTTCCATCTAGAAATTTGTTCGCACCTTCATATACCATAATTCCTTTGTAATATCTCATAATGAATCTTGCTCCAAGTTTCCCTTTTTCGTGCCATCAAAATTTAGTTTTAACCTCTTTCTTCCTAGTGGTTTCCATTCGATAAATAATCTTTTGTCGCATTTGCTTCTCTGTACATATGGTCCATAATGAAAATTCTTCCAATTCTTCCAAATACATATATATTCTTTCAATCCATATCAAGAACTTCCAACTTGGTTCTTTCTTCCTTTCTATTGTGTTTATTTCAACTAACAAATCTCCTTCTATCTCTATCTTTTTGATACCTTTATCAATAGACACCTTTATTTGATCATACAATGCATAGAATTCTATGTCATTATTGGTTCCATCTAGCAATTTGTTCTCACCTAAATATACCATAATTCCTTTGTCATATCTCATAATGAATCTTGCTCCAAATTTTCCTTTGTCGTGCCATCAAAATTTAGTTTTAACCTCTTTCTTCCTGGTGGTTTCCATTCCATGTCCTCACTTTTTTATTTTGGTTTTATTATTTCTTCTTTTGGCACTATAAGGTGTGGGATTTTTTTGTCATTTTATTGTCCCGTGATGTAAAGAACTTGCATTGTCTTTGTAATACCTTAATATTTGTTTGTTTAGAGATTCTAATTTCTATCCTATCTATTAATTTCTTTAGTGAAGTTTCTTTATTATTGAAGATTCACTCATTTCTCTCTTTCCATAATTGTCATACTATATGTGCTGGAGTTTCCTACCATATTCCTTCCCACACACCTCCCTATTGTATTATATGAGAAGCAAAAACTGAGCCAAGATCTAATTTTGGTCGTAGATTACATGTAACTCCAAGCAATACATGATCGAAGATAAAAATAGTTGGATGAAGAGAAATCTGAAATGAGAGAAAAAAAGAGACAAAGAAGAGAATTTTGAGAAGACTCTCATTGAGGTATCATTGACCTAGTGTAAGTGGGAGTATGGTGCTTATTATATAGAAAAATAATCGCATATACATCCAAAGGGTGCATTAACTCCTAATCCCCATAAAAAGTGGGAGGTTTTACCTACGTGGTAAATGCCAAAACATGTGACATAAACTCCTTACGTGAAGACATGAAAGGAGTTGAGAATGTTGGCACATAAAGCCAAAAGAGGGTGAGAAAACCAACTAACCCATAACCCACTAAGGAAAATAGTGGTTATGTGAAGTGGTTCAAGAAGCCAAAAGAGGGTGTGTAACTCAACTACCCATGAGTAGGTGAGAGTTACACATGTAGCTGAAGTATTTTGCCACTTGTCCTTATATTAACCACTCTTAATAACCTAAGAAAGCTTAAGTATAATATGTAGGAAAATAAATACCCCCTAACATAGGGAAAAATTAAAAACCTACACTTATACCCCCCCTTAAGCATAGCTTAGGTGGGTGAAAAATGGGTTTCGACAAATGTCATGTTAGGTAGCCATGTACATAGAGATCCCCCCAAAATAAGAAGGCCCCCTTAAGAGGAATAGCCCCCCTAAATAGAGAGAGAAAATGAAGGACTAAGAAGCCCCTCCTAAAGTAGACACCTATTGCATCCCAAGAAAATCTCGTAAATGAAGGAACTTCCTTTCAATGAAGACTTTGGTGAAGATGTTTACAGTTTTCTCTGATGTAGAACAATACTTAAGATCAATGATGCCTTCCTGAATCAACTCCCTAATGCGGTGCATATGTATCTCAACGTGTTTCATCCTTTGGTGATGAAGTGGGTTTCTTGATATCTGTATAACATTGATTATCACAAAGGATGGTGGTAGCATTTTTTATTGGAATACCAAACTCGGTGAGAATATTTTGAAGCCAAATAGCCTCAGTGGTGGCATTGACTTCCCCTTGATACTCAGCCTATGTTGATGAAAGAGCAATTGTAGATCGCTTCTTTCTCAACCAACAAACTGGACTAGAACCAAGTGAGAAGTAATACCTTGAAGTAGACTTGCTATCCTAAGAATATAATCACATGCCCAATTTAAATCTGTATATCCCGTCAAGACAATATCCATGCCTATTGCATATTGAATTCCATAATTGTAAGTACCTTGAATATAGTGGAGGATTCACTTAGTTTCTTTCTAGTGCAACTCATGTGGCTCCCGCATGAATCGAGACCATGCCCACACCCTATGAAATGCTAGGTCTCATAGAGTCAAGTATATGAGACTCCCAACAATTTGTTGGTATAAAGTGCCATCAACCAAGGGTGAAGAGAACTTAGCCTCAAGTTTGACCCCTAACAAAAATGGAGTTAGTGCAGGCTTACAGTCAACCATGTAAAATCTAGAGAGCATATCAAGTGCATACTTAGGTTGTCCAAGGAAGATACCTAGAAGATGACAGAGTGATCTCAATCCATAAGAAGTAATACAAAAGACCCAGGTCTGACATCATAAATCTATCATGTAGAGAAATTTTCACTGCCTTGATGGTGGACGAGTGACTCCTTGTGATCAACAAGTCATTAACATAGAGAATCATAAATGTGAGAGTTTCATCTTGTTGTAGAAGGTATACATTTGGATTAGAATGGTATTGAGTGAAACTAACTATCAAAAGGAATGAGTCCATATTGTCATACCAAGCTCAAGGAGCCTGTTTGAGGCCATAGAGAGACTTTCAAAGTCGACACACAAGTGAGGGATCCTAAAAAAGTCCCTATGGTTGATCCATATAGATTTCCTCCTAAAGACCAACATGAAAAATGATACTCTTTAAATCCATCTGATGCACTTACCAATGATGGGATGTAATTATAACTAAGACAAGTCAAAATTAATTCATCTTGGCAACTAGTGCAAAAGTCTCAAAGTAGTCAATCTTGAGAACTTGGGAGAATCCTTTTGCTACCAAGTGAGACTTATACTTATCAAATGACCCATCTGTTACAATTTTTTTTCAATAGATCCACTTGCGTCGAACAAGTTTCCTTCCCTTCGGAAGAGGTACTATATCCCATGCATGATTCATTTCAAAGGAATTTGACTCTTCTTGCATTCCAACATCCCACTCAGGAATGCTTGAAGCTTCTCGAAAAGATTGTGTATCATAATTTGAATCAATGAAGATATGTAGAGCCTGTTAAAATTGTGATATTGTTCTTGTTGTATCTAGTGGATTACCCAACTAATCACCTGTTGACTCAAATGTTTGTCGATCCCAAAGAGACAATGAGGCTAGAGAGTCTGGGGGAGAATCATCAACCTCTGAATGATGACTATAAGAGGAATGTGAATTCTCATCATCAATATTACCATCTAAAGTTGAGGAAGAAGACTCCTCACCAATATTAGGAGGATTAAAATCCTTTGAAGAACTATCATCATGATGTAATGTCTCCAATGTGATAGCGGATGGAGAAGTGGTATGAGAAGAACTAGAAGAACTCTCCTCAAAATAAACACTCCTTTGAATGATCAACTCACGAGTAGTGGGATGGAGAAGCCTATAATAACCTTTGACATCATTTGGATACCCAAAAAATATGAAAGGATTTCTCTGTGGATCCATATCATTGTGTTTCTCTATTGGAATGTGGGCCCATTCAAGACAACCAAACACTCTGAAGTGCTTAGCTATGGGTTTTCGACCAGTCCAAGATTGAAATGGAGTTAACCCCTTCACAAATTTATGAGGAACTCATTTTTGGATGTAACATGCACAATTGATGGCTTCTACCCAGTATTGAGGTGTCAAAAACTTGGCATGAATCATACAATTAGCCATCTCCTTCAAGGACCTGTTCTTGCATTTTATGACAACATTCTGCTAAGGAATGTATGGAACTATGTATTGTATTTTGATACCTGCTAAAGCACTAAACTGTTCAAACTGATTATTTGTTGTGTGCAAGAAGTTGAGTCCACTTTTTGGCCAAAAAGTGAGTGTTTTACTCGTTTTTCAGAATTCATCCCAATTGACCTAGAACATTTGAAGCACTTAGACAATGAATCTTGAAAAAATCACTAATAGAAAATGTAGTGCTTGAAGTCTAGTTTTCAAATATGCAATTTATTTTAATACCTAGATGACACACATTAAGTTTCAATAGGCATTTCTCGTGTACGACAAGCATAATTCGACCAAAATGAAATGATTTTTCTGAATCCTTTTGGGAAAAGATTTGTAACACATTCACCTTTGATGAGGATATTTTTTTTGTATTTTTTTTCTAAATATTTATTTTTGTTAATTTTTTATTGGGCATAAATGTTGTTTTCAAAAAACCTTGTGTATGAAAAGCATAACTTGACCTAAACTTATCATTTTTTATTTTTTTTGAAATTGTATATAATTGTCTCTAGCTTGATGCCATATAATTTATTTCTCAAAAAAATAAAAAACAAACAAATTATTAATAAAAAAACCCAATTATTTCAAGTTTATTGACCTCTTTCATTAGAAATTTTATTAAAAATAAAAAAATAATCCAATTTAAAAAAATTATATATTTGAAAAAGTTCTGCAAAAAAAGGGTCTTGAGATATATGTCCAAAGTTAGTATTTTGTATGGACACTGACATGGCCTTCAAGTTGTAGGTCAAAATAGGGTCAAGGCTAAGGGTCGACTCCCAAAGTCTTTTTTTGAAGCAAAATCCAAAGCAAAAAATAGTGCTAGAATTCATTTTTTTTGAAACGAGTGATGAGCCTATTTTATGGTCTTTTATTTCAAGTGTTTTGAGTTGTTTTGGGACCTTTGTTAGGTCCCAGAGGCAACTGAGAGGGGGGGGGGGGTGAATTAGTTGTCTTAATAAATTTAAACCAAAAACAACTTAACCAATTTACTACTTAATACCAGTGAAATAGTCTATTATACCGGTGGACAAATTTAATAGATAAATGCAATACTGGTAAAGATTAGTGCATGAAACAAAAAGACAAAGTCATCCACAACACATAACACCAATATTTGTACGTGGAAACCCTGTAAGGGGAAAAACCACGGTGGGAAACCTTACCCACAATCATATGATACTACTACAGATAGTAAGTGTACATAGATGGGGTCTGCACATGCAGAAAGGCCAAGCGCCTAGAGCTCACTTCTCAATCACAAATAGGAGTCACACTGACTACAATCAGATGGTTAAATCCAATAAGAATGTACTGCTCAAAATAGCATCTTCATATGCTGGATTCAGTACCGGTGTAGTTCTGATTGTCCTTAAAAAAACCTAGCTTCACCTTCAAATGATGTCTGCATGTATAGCTCTACTTAATCTCACATATACCTTCACATAAATCTTTTTCACCTTCCACATCCGATCTTACAATTAAGATCTTACATTTATACCATAACCTAAGACCAATTTAGTAGGTCAGCTCTCCAAGATATTATAATAAAAACATTTTACAAACAATACAATATCCGATGCAATAAATGATTCAACATGTCGGCTTAATGCATTTACAACAATAATAAATCATCTCCATAGCATGTCGTGCGATCTGGAAAAGATAAACCTGTCAGTGTATAACCTGGACCTATTTGCTGGTAACAGTAAATATGCAAATACGAATATCCCAATCAACAATTCTCTAAGATAAGATGTCCAAACAATGTCTTCGACATTACCAAGTGTTTTCCATGCCATTCCAAGTGCCGATGATTATTATATCCTATCGGTGTACCATATACCGGTGACTGTGCAAAAGTCACTTCCTTGCCAGTAAATGTTGTTGGATTTCCAAAGTGCTAGAGTTTTAGTAGGTGTTGACATCAATGACAAAACCATACCAAAATACCAACAATCTCCCCCTTTGGCATTGATGGCAACACAAGATGGAAAAACCATCAAAGTGCCAAAACAGAAATGCCAAATATAAAAACCAACAATCTCTCTAAAGTAACAATCTCTCCCCCTGAGAGTAATATGAGTTACCTTATGTTTTTTTGTACCAATCTCTTCAAAAAATAATGTGTTTTTCCATAGATATCACTCCCCCTTTGACATCAAATGTCAAAGTTATAACAAAACCAAGTTCATATACAAAATACCAATCAATACAAATATACCAACTACTCCCCCTGTGAAGTAGCTTCTTCATCAAAGCCGGAGTAAAATATTTCTCTATGAATTCTGTCGGTTGATGACAGATATCAACTTTCTAAGTGTCTACCGGTGGGGGTATGACCCCAAGCTGTTCTCTAAGATATTCAAAAGTCTCCTTAGGCAAAGGTTTAGTGAAAATATCTGCAAGCTGTTATTTAGTATTCACATAAACCAGTTTTATTTCTTTTGCTTCAACATTCTCCCTTAGAAAATTCAATTTGATTGAAACATGTTTTGTTTTAGAATGTAATACCGGATTCTTAGATATATCAATTGCTGTTGTGTTGTCACAATAGATAGTTATAGGTTCCTTTCATTTTACCTTTAAATCTTTCAACATTTGTTTAAGCCATAGTACTTGTGTATAGTCAGTTGCTGCTGCAACATATTCTGATTCTGTTGTTGATAAAGATGTACAACTCTGTTTCTTACTCAACCAAGAAACTAATCTACTTCCAAGAAAAAATGCTCTGCCAGTGATGCTTTTTCTATCATCAATATCTCCTGCCCAATTTGCAACTGTGTATGCACATAGGTCAAAGTTTTCATCTCTAGGATACCATAATCCAAGATTTGTAGTGCCTTGTAGGTACCGAAAAATCCTTTTTACTACTGATTCATGATTTTCTCTAAGACTACTCTGAAATATTGAAACAATACATACCGCATTCATAATATCAGGTCTTGTTTGTGTCAAATACAGTAAACCTCCTATCATAGATTTGTACCTTGTTGGATTAATAGGTGTGGATTCATCCCTTAAAGATAGTTTATCATTTGTAGTCATAGGTGTGCTTACCGGTTTAGAGTTCTCCATCCCAAATTTCTTAAGTAACTCTTTTAAGTATTTAGATTGACTCAAGAACATACCTTTGTCAGTCTGTGAAATTTGCAATCCCAAAAAGAATTTTATTTCACCAATCATAGACATTTCAAATTCTTGCTGCATTTTAATAGAAAAGTCTTTACACAATCCATCTTCTCCTCTGAAGACTATATCATCAACAAAAACTTCTATAGCCAAAATGTCATCATGAGTCACTTTATAATATAAGTTACTGTCAACATTACCTTTAGAAAAACCAATTTTTAAAAGATACTTATCCAATCTTGCATACCAAGCTCTTTGAGCTTTCTTCAATCCATACACAACTTTCCTTAACCTGCAAACCATATCTTTGCTATCTGTCAAAGAAAATCCATCAGGTTGTTCAATGTAAACTTCCTCTTCAAGATCTCCATTCAAAAATGCACATTTAATATCCATTTGATATACTTTGTAGTTCTTATGTGCTGCAAAAGCCAAAAACAATCTAACTGCCTCAATTCTAGCTACAGGTACAAAGGTTTCATTATAGTCAACTCCTTCTTTCTGAGAATATCCCTTACACACTAGTCTTGCTTTATTTCTGATAACCTTTCCATCTTCATTAAGTTTGTTTCTGAATACCCATTTTGTTCCAATTACATTTTTATCTTTAGGCTAGGGAACTAATTTCCAAGTGTTATTTTTCTCAATTTGTTCTAATTCTTCTTCCATAGCTTCAGTCCAATATTTATCTTCACATGCCCCATTAATTGATGATGGTTCAATTTGAGAAATAAGACACACCTCTTCATTTGCCAATCTTCCTCTTGTCATAACTCCTTTGTGTTTGTTTCCAATTATCTGATCTTCAAAATGATTCCATCTTACATATCGGGGTGTCTTTATTTGCTGTTGTTCTTCAGTCACAGTGGAATTTTCAGGTGATACCGGTGTAACTGGATCTTCACTCTATACTGGTGGATTTAATGTAGGTTCATTTGTTAGAATTTCTGTTGCCGGTTCAGATTCTATATACCTTGGAGTTCCTCTGAATTGTTCATCAATCTTTACATTTGTACTCTCAACAATTTTCTACAATCTCTTGTTAAAACATCTATATGCTTTACTCTTAGATGAATAACCAGGAAATATTCCTTCATTACTTCTAAGATCAAATTTCCCAATGTACTCATCTCTTCTAATGTAACATTTACTTCCAAAAATTCTGAAATATTTAAGAGTAGGAGTAATACCAAACCATAATTCATGAGGGGTCTTGTCGGTTTCACCTGAACTTTGTTGAATGTATAGACCGTTGTACTTACTACATCTCTCCAATATACATGTGGTAGATTTTCTTCTGATAACATACTTCTAGCTGCATCCAAGATGGTTCTATTTTTCCTTTCAACAACTCCATTCTGTTGTGGTGTCCGAGATGCTGATAGTTGTCTTCTGATTCCATTCACTTCACAGAATGCATTAAATTCCTTAGATGTAAATTCACCTCCTTGATCTGATCTTAAACATTTGATTTTCTTACCGGTTTCATTTTCAACCATTGCTTTGAACAATTTAAACTTTCCAAGTGCTTTTGATTTCTCTCTAAGAAAAGTAACCCAACACATTCTAGAATAGTCATCAATGATTAGCATGAAATATCTATCACCTTGTAAACTTTTAGTTCTAGCTAGGCCACATAAATCAGTATGAATTAAATCAAGAGCATTATTGGATTTTTCTAGAATACTTTTGAAACTAGCTCTAACTTGTTTTTCAAATTGACATTCCTTACATACTATATTGTGAGGTTTGACAATTTTAGGTAAGTCTCTAACTGTCTTAGTAGTACTGATTTTTACCATGCAATCAAAGTTTACATGACAAAGTCTCTTATGCCATAGCCAACTTTCATCAATGTGTGCAATCAAGCATGTCTTTTCACTGTTATTCAAATGAAAGATATTACCTCTAGTTTGATTACCAATTGCAATTGCTAAACCAGTTCTATTCATGATTTTGCATTTTGCATTTTTGAATTGTAATTGAAATCCTTTCTCAACTAATTGACCAACACTCAAAAGATTATGTTTTAAACCTTCAACATAGTATACATTGTCACTATTGTGCTTACCATCAAGAGATATTGAACCCTTACCGCTGATTTGACAAGCTTTGTCATCTCCAAATCTCACTAAGCCTCCATTATATTCTTGAAAGTTCAAGAATTTACCTTTGTCTCCTGTCATATGATGTGAGCATCTAGAATCAATGATCCATTCATCCTTTACTTCAATTTTAGCTACCAAGGCCTACTCTACCGGTTGGACTGCAGGTGTCAGTTGATCTTCTGTTATAGCAACAAAAACCCATCCATTGTCTGCCAGATCTTCATCAGAATCATTAGTCACTCCTTCATCAACAACATAACAAGATTTGTCCTTCTTCTTCTTAAATCTGTATCTTTGATATTCAGGATTTGGCTTGTATGTCCTTCTAGCTTCTTCTCTTGGTCTAGCATGTCTATCAGGGCATCTTGAAGCTATATGACCAATCTTATTACAGTTAAAACATTTAAAGGGTACTTTACCTTCATACTTACTTCCAACTGGACCTTTAGGCATTTTTCTTGCAAATAGTGCTTCAAGCTCTTCAAGTTCTTCATTTTCTTTCCTGCTTTCCTCAAGTTCTCTTGCATAAAAGGCTTTCCAATCAGATTTGTCAAATGATGATGCAGATGATGTTGATGCTTTAAAGGCTAAATCTGTCTTTATAGTAGAAATAGGACCAAATTCCTCAATTTCAAAGGCTGAAAGTTTTCCAATCAATGTATCCCTAGTTACTAATGTATTAGGCATTGTTCTTAACTCATTTATAGTAGTAACCTTCATTTTATATGCCAGTGGAAATCCTCTTAAAACTTTTGAAACAATTTCATCTTCACTTAATGTTCCTCCACAACATTTAATACCCAAAACAATTTCATTAACTTTTTCCATAAAAGCAGAAATCCTTTCATCTTCTTCCATTTTCAGATTTTCATACCTAACCCGAAAGCTTTCAAGTTTTGCAATTTTGACTATGGAATCTCCTTCATTCAGTGTTTCCAAATGATCCCAAAGAGCTTTAGCAGTTGATCTGTCTGATAATCCCATGATTTGCTGATCTGTTAATGCACTCAAAAGTGCTTCTCTTGCTTTATAGTCATTTTCTTCATCTTTTCCTAAGGTAGGTGGATTAAGCTGACCGGGAGTAGCAGCAATATAACCATTTTTTGTAACTTCCCAGATGTCCTTTCCAATGCAATTTAGATGTGTCTCCATTCTGATCTTCCATATGCCATAGTTGGTTCCATCAAGTTTAGGACTATCCTTTCTGAAATAGTTAGTAGACATTGGATCTCCTCAAGCTGTTAAACTTCTGCAAAAGAGGACTAAGCTCTGATACCAATTGTTAGGTCTTGGAGGTAACTGAGAGGGGGGGGGGGGGGGGGGGGGGGTGAATCAGTTGTCTTAATAAATTTAAACCAAAAACAACTCAACCAATTTACTGCTTAATACCGGTGAACCAGTCTGTTATACCGGTGGACAAATTTAATAGATAAATGCAATACCGGTAAAGATTAGTGCATGAAACAAAAAGACAAAGTCATCCACAACACATAACACCAATATTTGTACGTGGAAACCCTGTAAGGGGAAAAACCACGGTGGGAAACCTTACCCACAATCATATGATACTACTACAGATAGTAAGTGTACATAGATGGGGTCTGCACATGCAGAAAGGCCAAGCGCCTAGAGCTCACTTCTCAATCACAAATAGGAGTCACACTAACTACAATTGGATGGTTAAATCCAATAAGAATGTACTACTCAAAATAGCATCTTCATATGTTGGATTTAGTACCGGTGTAGTTCTGATTGTCCTTACAAAAACCTAGCTTCACCTTCAAATGATGTCTGCATGTATAGCTCTGCTTATCTCGCATATGCCTTCACATAAATCTTTTTCACCTTCCACATCCGATCTTACAATTAAGATCTTATATTTATACCATAGCCTAAGACCAATTTTAGTAGGTTGGCTCTACAAGATATTACAATAAAAACATTTTACAAACAATACAATATCCGATGCAATAACCGATTCAACATGTCAGCTTAATGCATTTACAACAATAATAAATTATCTCCATAGCATGTCATGCTGATCTGGAAAAGATAAACCACCTAGACCTATTTGCCGGTAACAGCAAATATGCAAATATGAATATCCCAATCAATAATTCTCCAAGATAAGATGTCCAAACAATTTCTTCGACATTACTAAGTGTTTTCCATGCCATTCCAAGTGTCGGTGATCATTATATCCTGTCAGTGTACCATATACTGGTGACTGTGCAAAAGTCACTTGCTTGCCGGTAAATGTTGCTGGATCTCCAAAGTGCTAGAGTTTTAGTAGGTGTTGACATCAATGACAAAACCATACCAAAATACCAAAAACCTTATCTTACATTTTGAGACATGAACTTTGTGTTTATAACTATTTCTAAAGTCATAATGTTGGAAGACCTTGATATGTCCCTAGTCTTTTATAATGTTGTCATGGACGATATATGAATGCAATATGAATATTTTTTATCTATAAAAAGTATGAAATATTGTATTTAAGTAATTATGAATTTGTTAGGGTCATTGTATGTTAACCTCAGTGGATGCAGTTGATGGGATAAGAAGTCTAAGTTGTTGAGATGGAGTAAATGCTTCAACCATGATGTGGCAGAACTTTGAAGAGGGCATGGACATGAAAGATAGAAGGAGTCAAACTTATTTTACGTGGTCAACCACCTGTTGTCACCATCTAAAGACTCCTCATATCAATTATAAGGCAGCTACCTTTTCATTAATTTTCCATGTTTGCTAGAAGAGAAAATATATGAATAAGATGTAAATGCAATAATGTAGTAACAGAGTCCTACCCTATTTTAGCTTGTTAGTTCTTAGTTATTTCATGTTTTCAATAAAATCCTTCCTCCAAAATGTTGGGAATGGAACAACTATTTTGGATAGGAAGTTAAGCCTTCATTTTCTATAAATTCTCCCAAACTTTCTTAAAAGGATTGGTTAGAGAAAACATGCAATCTTTTGTTTATTGTTAAAAAGCATTTGAATTAAGATATAGTTAAACTCTCTTTGTTGACAACATGAGTAGTGATGGGATTACATGTGTGTAGTACTTGAGGTTACAATTTACAGATGAGAAGACTCATCCAAGGGGGCCCACTTGGTGAAGATTTTGTGTATTTTCTTCTTGCATATCTACTTCCTAGTTAGTTTCATTATGTTTCTGGTAGATTTGATAATCGATTGTTCCTGCAACACAGGGACTGTAACTCTATGATTGTTCCTGCAGTCGAAGAGAACAACATAGTTGTTCTTGCTAATTAGAAGGATTATTATTTTAGAACTTGTTTTAGTTGGAATAGAATAAAGTCATTGTATGTCAGAAGTGTTTTCGTTGCAATGTTTATTTCGATACCTTAGATTTTTAAAGCTAGGATAGCATAACTCCTAAAATTTCTTAGTGCATAAATAGTGGTGTTGTCTCATTTCAAGCTATACATCCTTGGGTTTGATATGATAAATGAGCTTGGTGATGAAATATGATGGCTACTCAGTAAAGATATTATATCTTTGAGTTGAGGTGTTATGCCTAGTTATCTATTCATTGCTTGAGTCCAACAACAAGATCCTATTTCACCTATTGATCATGTTTCTATATATATATATATATATATATCTAGGAGTTATAATGCATATCTTGGATTTTATAAGATCATATAAATTTCCAGACAACCAAATTTTAATAATCATTAGGCTCCTATAAATATTTTATCACTCTCTCTATATCATTAGCTTTATCTCCCTCAAGCTCTAGACCTATCTCTCTACCTCTCTCTCACATCCTTAACTCTCTACTCTTTGTCTCCTCTCTCTCTCTATGCACCTCCCCTCACTCCATCCCTACATCTATTTCTCTATGTATACCTCTCTCTCTCTCTCCCTACCTATCTATATTTATCTACATACATCTCTCTTCCACCCTCTCTCTTCCCCATCCTCTTCTCTACACTTATTTCCATCTTCCCCCCTCTCTCTCTCCATCTCTACATCTCGATCCCTCCGTCCTTCTCTCTCTCCCACTCTCTAACTATCCATCTCTTTCTAGTTCTTTCTATCTCCTCTCTCCCTCTCTCTATCCATCTATCTCCCCACTCATACTCTTTAAAATTAGAGAGGAAGGCAGGAATAGGTAGGTGGAGTGAGTGAGAGGTGAGATAAAGAGAATGATTGGGGACATAGATTGATAAAAAGAGAGGGAGAGAGGAGATAGAAATAAGTAGAGAGAGATGGATAAGATGAGAGGGGGAGAGTGGGAGGGGCGGAGAGGTAGAGAGAGAGGGTGAAAGAGAGATGTATGTAGAGAAATATAAGTTGGTAGGAAAGGAGAGAAAGGTATGTAAAGAGAGATGATAGGTATATGTAGAGAAATAGAGGTAGGTAGGGAGTGTAGAGAGAGAGGAGACATAGTAGAGAGTTATGGATGTGAGAGGTATAGAGGTAGGTCTAGATTTTTGGAGAGAGTGAGATAAAGAGGTAGAGAGGGGATAGATGGGAGATAAAAGTAAATGGGGAAGGAGGGAGGGGTGGAAAGGTAGAGATGGAGAGAGGAGCGTGGGGTAGGTAGAGAGAGTAAGAGGGGAGATAGATGGATAGAGAGAGATAAAGAGATATATGTAGAGAAATATAGGTAGTTAGGGAGTGAGGGGAGGTGTGTAGATAGGAGACAAAGAGTAGAGAATTAAGGATGTGAGAGAGAGAGAGGTAGAGAGATAGGTCTAGATTTTTGGAGAGAGAGGAAACAATTAGATAGAGAGATAGAGAGGGTTAGAGGGGAGATAAAAATAGGGAGGGAAGGAATGAGCAGTGGTGAGAGAGAGAGAGAGGGAGAAAGAAAGAGAGGGTGGGAGAGAGATGTATGTAGAGAAAGATAAGTTGGTAGGAAGGGAGAGAAGGTATATGTAGAGAAATATAGGTAGGTAGGAAGTGAGGGGAGGTGTGTAGAGAGATAGGTATAGCTTTTGGGGGAGAGGGAAGAGAGTGAGATAGGGAGGGGATAGAAGGGAGATTAAAGTAGAGAGGGAATGAGGGAGGGGTGAAGAGATAAAGATAGTTTGGTAGGGAGGGAGAGAAATGTATGTAGAGAGAGATAGAGAGGTATATGTAGAGAAATATAGGTAGGTAGGGAGTGAAGGGAGGTGTGTAGAGAGAGGAGATAGAGAGGTCTAGATTTTGGGAGAGAGAGGAGAGAGTGAGATAGAGATCTAGAGAGGGGGTAGAGGGGAGATAAAAGTAGAGAGGGAAGAAATGAGGGGTGGTGAGAGAAAGAGAGAGGCTGAGAGGGAGAAAGAAAGAGAGTGGAAGATAAATGTATGTAGAGAAATATAAGTTGGTAGGAAGGGAGAGAAGGTATGTAGAGAAACATAGAGAGGTATATGTAGAGAAATATAGGTAGGCAGGGAGTGAGGGGAGGCATGTAGAGAGAGAGAGAGAACATATAGAAGAGAGAGTTAAGGATGTGAGAGTGTGGTAGAGAGGTAGGTCTAGATTTTGGGAGAGAAAGGAGAGAGTGAGATAGAGAGGTAAAGAGTGGAGAGAGAGAGAGAGAGAGAGAGAGAGAGAGAGAAGTTCATAGGAGATGAAAAAGATATGTAGGGAGTTATAGAGAGGTATATGTAGAGAAATAGAGGTAGGTATAGAGTGAGGGAGGTGTATAGAGAGAGAGGAGATAGAGAGTATACATTTAAGGATGTGTGTGTGTGTTTGTGTGTGTGTGTGTGTGTGTGTGTGTGTGTGTGTGTGTGTGTGTGTGTGTGTGTGTGTGTGTGTGTGTGTGAGAGAGAGAGAGAGAGAGAGAGAGAGAGAGAGAGAGAGAGAGAGAGAGAGAGAGAGAGAGAGAGAGAGAGAGAGAGAGAGAGGGGATAGAGGAAGAGTGATATGGAGAGATATGGGTCTAGAGATCAAGGAAGATAAAGATAGTGAGATAAAGAAAGCAACAAAATGTTGATAGGAGTCCAGTGAAAACTAAAATTTGACTGTCTGAAAATTTATAAATCTTCTAAAATCTAGAATTTATATTATATCTCCTAGAGATTTGAAACCACTTTCAAACATCATGTCAATATATACATGAAATATAAATTAAAGTATAAGAAAGGATTCTTATAATTAAATGTTATATTTCATGTATATTTAAGTCATTTTCTATATTAAAAAAAACAAACAATTTAAAAACAAATGGGATCCCATTTTACTTTTGAAATGAGATCCCATTTTGTTTTTGAAACGAGATCCTATTTCGTAGATTTAGGCTCGAGATCCTGTCACGAAACATGATCTCATTTCAAATTTTGGCTTGGGACCATTTTTGTTTTTTTGACTAGTTTGAAACTTTCACTCTAAGTGGACTCAACTTTGTACACCACCTTGAGCAATGGCTCATAATGTTGTATCTCTCCCCAGACCAGGGCCACTTATCATAACTTCTTCTTTCAGAAGACCTTGATTTACTAAGGTATGAACAACATTTGCTGCTGCAGTTTGAGCAACAAACGGTGAATGTCTTTTTGTACCTTTGAATCCACAAGCACCGCTAGAAGACCAAGAAACCGCTTGCTCCCGTGTATCTATAACAGTAACAATGGTATTGCGAAAAATTTCTCGAACATAAATAAATCCTTTCAATATTCGATGTTTAGTTTTACGTGGCAAAAATCTTCTTGTATCTCTACGTGGCACGTATTTTCTTCTAGTTTTTGACACAATTTTTTTTGTATTTTTTGACACAACACAAATATTCTTATAATTTTTAATAAATTTTGATATTTTGAAGTAAAAAAAAAAGAATAAAATATAAGAAATATATATATATATATTTATAGATATTTCTTATATTATAATAATTCTAAATTGGATGTCAAAATTCATTTTAGAATTCATATCGTGATATATAATAGGAATTAGCCCTGTTTTTGTTTATGCCTTGGATTGTAACAAATTACAAGATGGCGTTTCTATCTACGAATTAGGCGGCACTTTTCACAAATTTTGTGAACAAAAGCACAGATTTTCATATTTGTGGTCCTTTATTTAATGCTAAAATCTTTTTATTTTTTGTTTATAGAGTTAATGGGCCTAATATTGATCGATAGCAGATATTAAGTCACCATCATCATTTTGTTTGATGGGATGTCTATATATTATACGTCCTTTGCTTGAATCCTAAAGAGGTAATTCAACTGTCACTCTATCTCCTGGTATTAATCGTATTGTTCAATATCTAATTTTACCTGATACAACCATTAAAACATTTATATCATTATCTAGATGGACTAAGAACATACCATTAAGATATGCTATCATAACTACACCCTCAATAGTGACAAAATTCTTTTTGGTACCCATTTTAACTAGACTCTTAGTTTTTTTTGCAGTGATTAAAAAAGAAGGAATTGTTATTAACTATGACAATGATTTCTAAAAGAGAGGAATCATTTAATTATTAATAAAAAAAAGACATTTAAATAGAATATAGAATTTATTTTTTATTTTTTTATAAATTGAAAAATAAACATGAATAGCTTTTTTTTTGTAAGCTATTATTACTAAATAATATTCATTGAATTATAGGTGGTTGAGCCCTAGCTACCCTTCTATATTAGTTTCTCGAGCATGCGACACATTCTGGTCCGAGCGAGCATCTGACAGACAAAGAGGTTTCTGGTTTCGCTGGCCTAACATTCTTTCCGCCGGCCCCATTAGAAAAATAACGTTCACTCCCACCGGTTCATCGGGGATTCAATCCACCTCGAATACGAGGGCGGGTTAAAGAGGGAGACCTACAATTCTACGGGAGAATCAACCTAAAAATTCTATGGCCCTTCCTTCCATAGTAGTTGTGAAGGCAAGCTGGATCTCACGATAGTTCAACCGGTTGTTAAGTCGGCCAAAATAATTTAATTGCTCCAAAAGGAATATATGGTCGGTGGGGTTGGGACCCCCTACTATTCTAAGGGGTCTTTGGGAGGAAAGACAATACTGGATAGTGTCGGGATATTTCCTATTCTATGTTGGGGAGGGCCCCTGATAGTTCTGTTGGAAAGAAGGTAGGCTAGCCCTGCAAACATATTCTAGTTGTTGGGAGGCATGGAGTTATAGCCTTCTGTCCTTCATTGCCACTGAACGAGGCCAACCTCACCCCCGGGTTGGATTGTTCTAGGTTTTTTTTGAAAAAACATGCCCAGCTTCAAATTGAAATTGAAGGATTTTTCCAATTTAGAGCTTCTCTAGAAAGAGATTTGCATTTACTTCCATTTTTGGAAGTAATAATTGGACGAGGATAAAGATAGTGTCCAATTCTACATGTCAATGTCAACAACAATGAAAATTGGAGTAGGAGAAAAATACGTTGGTTTTATAGATCATGAGGGTTCAAGTCCCTCTATCCCCATCAAAGAAGTCTATTTTTTTTTCTATTTTTTATTTATTAGGTGTGTTACTAAGAGCATAAGAAATTTGAATTGTATGATCAATTTGTGTCTTCTTATGTAGATATATATCGTTGTATATAACTATATACAACATTATATATGTTAGGTTATTATTTGCATTGTTGCTTCTACTCTTTCATATGTTGTCTTTTACCTTTTTGGTTTTTAGTTGATAGGAGTTTGGTTACTGTGCTATTATGATGCACAGGGGAACAACTAGTATAGATCAGTTGGTAGAGCAAGTGACTGAAAATCCTTGTTTCAATTGGGTGGGAACTATAGGCCCCTAATTTCTATTATTTCCCTTCCTACTATTATTGGGTGAGTGGCACTATCACTATATCCACCCTGCATCGGTAGAAATTATCCAAGTGGTGTGGATTATGCGATCTCAACCCATTATAAAGGGACCCTATAGGTAGGTCCCACCCACCCTTACCCATTATTTGTATGCATAACCTTGATAAACCTCCCATATTGTTTCTTTACAAAAGCTTTAAAATATAGAAAAATCTCAAAGACCTTAGACTTTGGTGTGAACTCACCTCGCTTGCTAGAACCAATGTGAGTGATCTGGTAAACATATAGGAGATTAGTTCATAAGGATATAGCACAATGGACATCCGCAAATGTTCCTACACCCACATAAACAGACCCTCTCCCATGCACTTCAACATGAGTGTCATTACCCATTAGTATGGAAGGCATAGAACATGGCTCTAAATAGGTGAAAACAACTTTTGAAGAAGCCATGTGGTGAGAAGTACTCGAGTCAATGATCCAAGAATTTGGTTGTGTGGTGCAGGAGCACCTAGGTCCTAGTTTCCTTGTCTTTACAAACTTTGGCTTGTACTGACCTTAGCCAAGTCAGTAGTAAATAAGGACTCCAGGAGGGTCCAAGAGTGAGTATTTTGTCAATGTAGGCCTAGGTGGAGTTTATTTTACCTAGGTTTGCATTTTTGTGTAAATAGTGTGTTTGAAAAGGTTTTTCGCCTTTTGGTTGGTCAAAAGTGTCAAATTTTGTCAAAAGCCTTAGAGAGGGTCAAATAGGTCTTAGAAATGTTTGAAATGTCACATTTCATGACTGGGAATAGGTCTCTTAGGTTGGAGATATCAAAAATGTAAAAAACACAAAGTTGCAAAAAGTTGTCATGACAATTTTTGTCCTGAAATTGGTTCAACGTTGAAGCTAGAGCTTTCCCAATTCCATGGAAGGAATCCACACATGGGAAGCATATATAAACCCTCTCTTTCATGTTTAGCAAGGTTAGTGTACTTGGATTTTGGAAGCAATAATCAAAATACAAGATTTTGGATTGCACTTTTCATTGTTTTTGTCAATTTTTGCATTCTTTGAAGGTTTAATGGATTGAATCCATGAATCCAATGATGGACTGAGGTTTATTAGTGTGTTTTAGGGTAGGATATTTATTTTAAAGCTTTGTATTTAGCATTTACTACTGTTTAGGTGATTTGATTCACAAGTAGCCAATTTTGGCTTGTAATTAGCAGTTTTTGCTAAAATGGGTGCCCCATAAAATCCCACTTTGTGTTCATCACGAAATTTTAGGAAATGGTAGGAAACCCATTATAAAATGTACATATGAAAGGAGAAGGTATGAAAGTGTCATTTGATATTTTTAGCATCTTGCCCTAGGCGAGCCCAAGAGCACTCGGCTAGAGTTGGCAAGATGAAAAGTTAGCACAAATTACAGACGTGAATGTAATTGAAAGTACCAAGATTTTGGGAAGTTGTAATAGGATATTAAAGGTTTTCTTGTACAGGAGGAAGCCTCAAGAGTTCCATTTGAAGGTCCAAAGACAAGATTTACTTGCTACTGCCAGTCAAGTGCCTAGAAGCCCTTGAAATTCTCATTTTGGGGTTTGTGTATGCAAAGAAGGGTTGGAAGCTTAAAACCACAAAAATCCTTTGGGCTTGAGTGAATATTTGAAGAAAATCCATTTTAGTTTTGGGGTCCTCTTGATCGTTTTAGCCCAAGACCTCAAAAACCGGTTCTAGGAGGCCTAATTGGGGCTCTTTCCCTTGTAGCCTTTTCTAGACCAATTTTTGAAATCGGTAAGAAACCTTTGGATTGCAAACCATAAATGGACCTTGAAACCATATAAAGACATGAGAGAAGAACCCTCTACACCTCTACAACATCTCAAGACCATTGGAGGGCACTTTGATGAATTTGAGCCAAGAAGCCATCATTGAGCATATGGGAAACATAGCAAATTGGTAGGGTTCCTAGCAAGGACACTTGAAGAAAACACCTTGGAGTGAGTAAGAGAAAACCCTAGAAGATATTGAGAAGGACTTGTAGGTCTAGAAAGCAACTAGGCCTGGTGAGTTGGTGAAATTGAGCAACATCAACTTAGTGAAGTGTTGAGCAGGCTAGGTGAACTCTATCATTGTGAAGCAACAAAAACTAGGGCCTTACCTTCTCATTTCCCCTTACTCTTACCTATGTCCTTATAAGATCCTTCTGATGAACTTTGTTTGACTGAATCAAGCACCTTGATATTATTCTTTTCTAGAACATGTGAAAGGTGATCAATTTGTTTCCTTAAGCACTTATGTTAATCATGGCCAGACCTCTTACAATAAGAATACTTGACCTTCTCCTTCTCAGGTTGTTCACCTTTTGATGAAGAGATCTGATTATCTTCTTTTTAAGTAGTAAATTTACAATCTTTCTTCTTCTCTCCTTGGTTCTTTTATTTGTTAAATTGCTTAGTAAGTTGTTTTTGTTCTTTTGTGCCTCAATTTACAACTAAGGCAGATGACTTAGAGGGTTTGATTGTACCCATTTGAACCAATTTGTCATGCTCCCTAGTGAGATCTACAACAAATTCATCTAGAGAAGGCATTTTGAATGTGGTACCTAGGGAAAATTTTGTAGCATAGAATGTAGAAACACACAAAATAGTTAGGACCAAGATTAGAAAGAATATTCAAGATCAATTTCTTATCATCCTTCTTATATCCACACTATTCCAATTGTAATCTTACAAATTTTAGTTTTGTGAAGAAGTCTTGTATAGTGGCAAAACTAGTTGGACTCAACCCTATGAGTTCACTCTCCAACTGATGACCTCTTAACTCATTCTTCTTACTAAAGAGGTTTTCGAAAGCTGTCCACACTCCATTTGGGATAGTGGCCTGAATTCATTGTGAAAAAGAAGGCCAGGGGAGATTGACATGCAAAAATTACCAAAGGCATCATCACATTTGTTAAACCATTTTATAATTTCTACAACATCCCAAGGTTTAGTTTCGAGTCCCATTGCAACATGATGATATCCATGTCTTTTCAGATATATACCCATCTTACATTTCCATTCAAAATAATTATATTGTGTTAAAAGAGGAACTATAGATGCATTGATAGTAGAAAAGAAGATTGTAAATAATCAGGAAGAGTGCAAGAAAGAAGACACACAAGACACCCCCCCTTTCCACTAGTCTCAAAAATCAACCCCCACACCTCTCCCTCCCCCACCCCGTGTGCCCCCCCAAATATTACAAGGTTGGCACTTTATAAATAGTGTGTTTACAAGGCCTTTTATTAGATTACAATGCTTTCTAGGTCTCCAAGGGCAAAACACAGAAAGTTTTTGTTATCCTCAATTTTTGTTTTACGAGAATCTGAGGGTACCCTATTTTATGCTCTTTTATGGTTTTGATGCTCTATGCACGTTTTACAAGACATCTTGTCATCATAAGTACATTTTTTCCCTTTGACTTTTCTTTTTCTCTTTAGTGAGAAATTTTGGTCCAAATCGAGTTTGTAAACTTTATTTACACAAAGTATGCTATTTAGGTGCAAATCGGGTTTACAAACCCGATTTACACCTTATTTGGCGTGTTTAGCTCCTCTAGGTGCAAATTGGGTTTGTAAAATCGGGTTTACAAACCCGATTTACACCTCATTTGGCTTGTTTAGCTCCTCTAGGTGCAAATCGTGTTTACAAACCCGATTTGCATGTATTTATTGCACTCGAGTTACTTAATAGTTATTTGTGGTTTTCATTTAGGAATCTATCTCATTGATTATATCTTTTCTTCCTCCATTATTTTACCTCATTTTTCATTTCATATTGTGGAGGGTGTGGAGGAGGATTTGTCACCTCAAGATATCCCATTTTTCTTGAGTAATTTCATTTTTCCTTACTTTAAGGTTTTCGAAACCCTTTAGTTTTGAATGATTATCATATCTTAATGTTTTACGAATCACATGATCATGGTGTCGTTTGAGTTTACTAGATCGAACAACACCATGTCTTGTGATGTTGTTTGGGTCAGCAGACCCTAGTAATGTTTCATGCTTTCTTTACATCATTAACTTTTATCAAAGGTATTGGCGGGGTGAGAAACCCGCCAAACACCACATTTCATTACATGGTGTTGAAAAGGTTTACAACCCCGATCCACACTAATTTTATATACTTTGCATCACACTTCCTTTTCTTATCGATGTGTGGTGGGGTTGTAGGCCTGCCACACACCATACAACATGGTATGTGGTGGGTCTGTGATCCCATTGAACACCATCATTTTTCCTTCCTTTTGCTTTCATAACAATGCAGTGTTGCTTGGGGCCATAGGTCCACCACAAACCACATTGTGGTGCGTGGCGGGTCTGTGACCCTGATCTCCACCACCACCATCGTTTACTGTCATCACATACATGGTGTTTGGCGGGTTTATAACCCCGCCAAGCACCGGTGCATGTCCATATTCTTTGGTGGAAGGCAGGGTTAGAAACTCGCCCTCCACAAAAATGATGTCTTCTTCCATGGTGTAAGGAGGGGTTAGAAACCCGCCCTACACCATTTTGAATATTTAATTAAGGTGTGTGGCTGGTTTATAACCCTACCCTACACCATTTTGAATATGTAACTAAGGCATGTGGCTGGTTTATAACCCTGTCCTACACCTCTTTTGTTTTTATAGTTTTTCATGTGTAATTCAGGTTTCTAAACCCGAATTACAACTGAGTTTATTCTTCCCAAGTGTAATTTAGGTTTTTAAACCTAAATTACACCTTGATCCACACTTTTTCTTAGGTGAATTTTTCAAGCTTATAAACTTGAAATTCACTTATTTCACATAAGTAAATTAAGATTCTACATTCGATTTACCTCAAACGTTTCAAGTTATCAAAGAGGGTTTTTGAAACCCTAATGGCCTAAAATACACCATTTTCTGAAGTTTGTTCAAATCAGATGAACAAAAATGATTGATCAAATGTATCATTGTAATACTGATGACTTTTATTTTCTCAATGTTATTATTATATCAATGACATAATCTACTCCAAGTAAAAGGGTTGTGAAGTTAAAGAAATAGGACCCCCATCTGGTATTTCTGCCTTCTTTAGTCACATCTAATATTGATCTTATTAGAGATACGGAAATAGGTCATATAAACCTATCTGAATTTCTAAAGAGGATTGAGAAGTCTTCTTCCTACTGTCATATGAAATCTATCATCAACAATGGTATCCACTTGGTAGTGGCTTTCCTAATGTCTACTCAAGCCCCTGAGTTCGTGATGGCAATTGCAAATCACTTTGATCGGCTAGTTAGTAGAAGTGTGAAGGATGAAGCCAGAAATAAATTGATCAATATTGATAAGGAATTCTTTGATTCTATCTTTAAGTGCCCCATTATTGCGAAGTATTCTGATATCACAATGCAATAAGCTATAGCCTATTTTGATAGAAATTCTGACAAGTGCAGAAAAAACATGAATGATAATTGGCTAAAAACCCCAAGACCTACCATTGCAAGATGGCTGAAACCTCTTCCCATATGTGACTTCATTGAAGAAGTCAATGTTTTTATAACTCTCTTGAGCAGGGTAAAGGGTCTTCCCACCTCCAACACCTTCTATAAATAGATGTATCAGTGATGCTATTTGTGAGCAACTTTCCAAGGTACCTACTGTATATGGTGAAAATGGATGACAAATAACAACAATATTGAAAGGCTAAATGAATTCAACCACCAAACCCTAGCCTAACAATGAACAGAGATCCACCATAACATATGAAGATAACCTAAGACAATGCAAAATAACTCAAAATCACAAAGATTATACCATCACATGTCCAATAGGGTTTTGATCTCCATTCTTCCTATCTCCATTGATCTTGTTTGATATGCTTGCTCTCAGATTTTTGTATGCACAAGAGCTCAACAAAGAACGGAATGTGGTTGCAAGTAGGATCGTAGTGTAGCCAAGTACTCCAAAATCAGTCATTAGGGTTTGACAATGAAGAAAGCATCTCCTTAAATAGAAGACACAATATGAAATGGAGGGTTAAGATTGAGAGGTGTAAAAAGAGAGGTCGGCCAAGATTAGAGGGTAGGTAAAAGAAATACCAAAATAATGAAAGAGGTAGGTAGTGTAGAAAATAAGAGATGAGTGACATGTGTCATGTGTAGAAAAAGATAATGAATTAATTAAATAAATAAATATTTATTTAATTAATAGAAGAAGTAGGACAATTAAATAAATAAAATATTTATTTAATTTAGGAAAGGGATAATTTAAATAAATAAATGTATTTATTTAAATGAGAAATAAGGCTAGAAGAGGATAAATGAATTAATTAAATAAATAAAGATTTATTTAATTAATAGAAGAATTAGGCTTAGATAATTAAATAAATAAAATATTTATTTAATTAGACATGACAATTTTGGGTGTCTACATTTTGCCCCTCTTTGAGACAATGCGGCTTGTCGCGTTGTTTCAAAGAAGATAAGATGAACTGATACAAAGTTGCCCCAAGATGGGAATTATATGCCCCCTCGAGAGATTGGATGAAAATGTCTGAAAAGATTGCAGACAATCTCTCGATAAGAAAGAAAGGCTAGAATGGACTGACTGGATAGAGTGACAAAGTCACAGGATGAAGAATACTGACTCGGGAAATGAGGGCGAGGGCTAGGGCAGGCTATAAGATAGACCACGGGCAAAAGACATCCTCATTGTCATCCACACCCTTAGAAGATCATAGTGCAGAGCGAGAAAAGAGCAGCAGCAGTCAGCAGTGATGGCTTCCATTCATAGATTCGACCGTGTTTGCCGATTCCAGCAACCAGCCGATGCAGGAGAGCCGGTAAGTACCTGAAAACCTCCTCGTACTTTCACGCATTTCGAGTTTTGTCATAAATGTATGTTTAGTAGCAATAAATGCGCTAGGAATAGGGTAGATAAAATATGCAAAAACGCGCAACCGCGTCTGTGTCAGTGCCAGGCGCGTCTGTGTCCAACAGGCGCGTCTGTGTCGGGTCCAGGCGCGTCTGTGCCTGGAACCGCGTTTGTGCTGAATACGGACGCGTTTGTGAAATGTAGAAGCGTCTGTGCTTTGTAGGAGCGTTTATGTCATGCAGGGACGTCTGTGTTCCCTGGTCGCGTTTGTGCATGGTATAGGCACGTTTGTGTTCAGGAAACGCGTCTGTGTTGCAGAAGCGCGTTTGTGCAGTCTATAAGCGCGTTTAGGAGTAAAAAGCGCATTTGTGTGTCAAAATGCATAGGTTGAGTCATCTAGGTCAAATCGGCAGTTCTGTGATGAACATACGCTGTCGATTGGATAAGCTGCTGAGAGGAGCCACTCAAGCAGGTCCTCTAGGAAGACTAGGATAGAGCAAGGCACTTTGTGATGAACAGGGAGCACCAAGATAGGCAGCACTTTGTGATGAACAGGGAGTGCGAATGTGAGTAACACTTTGTGATGAACAGGGAATGTCACACATGTAGTACTTTGTGATGAACAGGGAGCACTACTAGGGTAGATAGCAACACTTTGTGATGAACAGTGAGTGTCACTAGGATAGATAACCATATGCATTTAGATAGCAAGTAGCATTTTGTGATAAACAGTGAATGCCACAATAACTGACAAGATTGATTGTGTGACTGCAGGAGTACTTGCCGATGTTGGAGTCACGGGAGAGATTCCCATCGACTCAGAGGTTGCGACCAGAGTTGTCGATCCAGGATAGGATTTCCATTGAGGAGATGGGTCTTACACATGTGCTATTTGTGCCTGAGTTTCGGGCAAACATGGGGTTGCTGACTGCGTTGGCTGAGAGATGGCACTCTGAGACGTGCACGTTTCACCTGTCGATGGGTGAGATGACAGTGACATTGGAGGATGTGTATAGGATACTGCATATCCCAATCGATGGAGAGTTGATTCCATACGATCTTGACGGTGACAGGGAGGCATTGAGACGGGTGTTTCAGGATCCCGGTTTGGAGATGCGAGCAGGTCACGTGGCCTGGGATACCATGACCGCCACAGGTTTAGCATTGCCGGCTGTTATTGGGGGAGCGATCAGTGGGTATTTATGTCCGGACAGAGCCACACGAGGATTGGCAGTTGGCTGGGGAGGGGCATTGGAGACACTGATGATAGAGCACACCAGGTATGCATGGGGGCCATGTGTCCTGGCACATTTATACTATGAGCTGCATCAGTTTGTGTACCACGGATCAGTGGGCTTGGGCTGCGGCGTTACTCTCCTTCAGGTGTGGGCATATGAGCACCTGCCCATCACACGGCCGATCCACTTCAGAGGCAGAGGGCAGGGACGGAGCTTCGTGCATTTGTACGACATGATCACATCCCAGCCTCGGATTGGTAGATTGGAGCATTGGAGGCGCGTCATAGATGACATAGACATGGTTATCTGGAGGCCGTACCTGGGGTGCGAGGAGTGGGATGATGACGCATTGGAGCTACCCTATGCCTTCAGGAGCAGGTATCTGATTGGGCGGACGCCCTATATTCTGGAGAGGCAGCTTGTTGACAGGGTATGCAGGCAGTTTGGGCGGATTCAACGGATGCCACGAGGCTCGGGCATGTATGCCCGTACAGTTAGAGATCAGGTACAGTTCAAGCCACTGCTATCATATGATCAGGTCGTGACACAGCTGGCGGAGATGATGTCATTACCATGGGACATGTGGCCGGAGGTAGAGGATGCAGGGATGGACGCAGAGTACTCTGCGTATTGGGAAGAGCATCCATTTCCGAGATTGACAGATCCGGGAGAACTGCTGGAGGGAGAGGCCGGGGGGGACGATGATGATGATGGTGGAGGAGATGGAGGCAAGGGCAGACGGAGGCGGAGAGGAGTGGTGGGGGAGAGGCGAGTAGCACCTCGGAGGGAGGGAGGACAGGAGAGAGCAGCTCAGGTGGTGAGGGGTCGCGGTGGAGTGCCCCTACAGGTACCAGCAGCACAGGGTCCTAGAGCACAGGGACCTAGACAGGTGCAGGGACAGGGACAGGCACAGGCACAGGTACCTATTCAGGCACCTAGACAGGTGCAGGCAGAGGCACAGGGATAGGCACCTGTAGAGGAGGAGCCACAGGCAGAGGCTGAGGGCGGAGATCCTGAGGAGGATGAGCTGTTGAGGCTGCGAGAGATCTGCCAGGGCCAGGCAGATGAGATTGAGGATTTGGTGCGGGAGAGGGATCACCTCAGGATCAGGCTCAGGGACACAGAGCGGGAGAGGGACCAGGCCATCCAGAGATATACTGAGGCCGAGACAGCTCTGAGTGCAGGGAGGCGGGCAGCAGAGGATGCAGGGGCAGGCTACGCATATGTGCTGCGAGCCGGAGAGGAGATCGCCTATTGGAGGGATCTGTACTATGCTGCCATGCCAGCAGATCAGTGGGCGAGGAGCTTCCATAGATCGTCGCGCACAGCGACGGCTACGGGAGGGAGTCGCAGGAGGCAGGCGTCCAGCGGTGGGGTCATGGGCCCTCCACCACCACCAGAGAGACAGGGGGATCCTGGAGCGGGTCCATCTACAACTCAGACTCCGTCGAGGCCAGGCGGCTCCGAGGGAGGGAGTTCATCATAGCCATAGAGGGCTCCCCATTGTATCAGTATATGTATCATTTTTTGTATTGTAGACACCTGCGGGTGATTCTTTTGTAGCCATATGATTCTTTTGGCATCATTGTATCATGACACATTTTGATTATATATGAGATGATTCATTTTTGCGGCAGCTATATGCATGTGTACCTTATGTGATGAGATGTTCTTGTGTAATACATGTTTTATGATATGGATGCTTATATGATGCAATGCAATATATTTTTGTTCTTTTATGTTGTATATGTGTATGCATGATGTAAATGTGAATGTATGTAATGCAAATGAATATGATAATGCAAATGATTATTTACATAATGAAAATGTGAGATGTGCTAACATGTGTTGTATGCAGGATGTGATGCAATTGTGATATCTATATGTATGTATGAAATGCCTATATGTGGTGATGCAGGTGTAACTATATGAAATGCAAATGTTTTTGGTGTGTCATTATACTCAGTCATGTGATAGCGAGCTACGCGGACTCGAGAAGGACAATGGAATTCAATCAAGAAAGGGGGGATGGAAGACAGAAGATATGAAAGTGAAAGAGCTTCTTGTGCGTTATCATCATTGAGCTTTATTATGGCAGAATAGGTTATGACAATCAAGGCATATGTTTGACCGAGAAAGTCATTGTACCTGTTTGCATGGAGATAAGACAGTCACAAACAAGGAATGCCCCAGTTCATACTAGACTCACAGTGTCCTCATATCCTTGGACCAGTCATAGCATTACTAAAAGACAATCCACAGACAGCAAATGCAAATAGGTGACGATACCCCATCCTCGCCTTTCTAGTCAAAGACATCCTGGAGATAGAATCTCTAATCAAAGACATCCTAGAAAAGCTAAAAGACATGTCACCAAAAAGATAAAATCAAAAGAAAACCAAGACTCGACACCAACATCCACTGTAGTCCTCAAGTTTAGTGTCTCTTGTCACTTGTATAAGTCTTATTTGATTGTGGTCACAATGTTTACTTTCACAAAAAGGATAGATAGCACTGAACCATATGTTGTCTGAGTCTGTTGAAAGATTTGATTTGTTGAAGCCCATTGTTGTTGTTGTGTCTCATCTGAAACTGACTGAATCCATGAAACTGATACTTTATTGCGGAGAAGATGGAACTTTATTGCGGATCTGTGATGCAGATGTTGCTTTATTGCGGATTGTGCGTGAATAGACTGAAGAAAGCTGGAAGAAACTTTACTCCTCGAACCATGTGATGTTCTTAGTTCCACACCCATTACTAGACGTAGGATTTGCCTTAGCCACAGATAGGATCTGATTTATTATGGATGGAAAGGGAGTGAAAAGGGAGGGTTATGGATGGCTAACCAATCTTAGGTAGATCAATAACAAGCCATGATGGGAATGGGTAAGTTTATTGTGAGCGAATAAGTTGTGAGTGTGTGCAAAGTGAAAGGATGAAAGTGAATCCTGAAGGAGGGAGGAGCAAAGTCCCTACGCATGGCGCTGGTGACCCAGTTTTCACCATGGTACTTGCCCAGGGCGCCACCGAAGTGGTTTTCACCGTTGGACGAAATTATTTCTCTTTACTTTTTTGGATTTTTCAATTTTTTTATTTTTTTTTGTATCACAAGGCGCCTGTTGGCCAGGTTTTCACCATGTAACGATTTTTTTTGTTTTATAATTTTTTTTGTATTTTTGAAATTTTTGATTTTTTTGTGTTTTCGAATTAGGATATTCTGAAGAGCTATGTGTAGAACCTGCGAAGGTGCATGCTGTTGATAGGATCCTCCAAGGGTTCACCTTCTGTAGTTGAGAGCTGATATGCCCCAGATCCATATACTGCTGTGATGATGTAAGGACCAAGCTAGTTTGGTTCGAACTTGCCCTTCTTATCTCTGTCTTGCTGATTCTTGGGGTTCTCTCTGAGTACTAAGTCACCTACCTCAAATGTGCGAGGCTTAACTTTGTGATTGTAACTGCGACTCATTCGTTGTTGGTAAGCCTTGAGATGATTAAAAGCAATGTGTCGTCGTTCCTCCAGCAGTTCTAGTTCTTGTAAGCGAGAGACCCTGTAGTCTTCATCGTTGATTATGTTTCTCAAGGAGACCCGTAAAGAAGGTAGCTCGACCTCAATAGGCAAGATGGCTTCAGCGCCGTAGACAAGTGAGTAGGGTGTAGCTCCTGTAGGCATGCGGACACTTGTTCGGTAGGCCCAAAGTGCAGGATTGAGTTGGATATGCCAGTTACGGCCAGCGTCGTCAACTGTCTTTTTAAGGATTTTGAGAATTGTTTTATTAGACGCCTCAACTTGGCCATTACCTTGGGGATAATATGGTGTGGAGAAACGATGGGAGATATGGAAGCGCTCACAGAGTTCACGAACATCCTGATTTTTGAAAGGACGCCCGTTATCAGTAATAATGGAAGTAGGAATCCCGTATCGGCAAATGATGTAGTTCAGGATGAAAGTAGCGATTTGTTTCCCAGTAACTTGTGTGAGAGGCACGGCTTCAATCCACTTTTTGAAATACTCTGTGGCTGTGATAATGAATTTATGTCCATTGGAAGGAGGGTGAATCTTGCCTATGAGATCGAGTCCCCACTGACAAAAGGGCCAAGGAGACGCAAGTGGTTGTAGTTCCTATGCTGGTGCATGTATAAGGTCTCCATGAATTTGACACTGCTTACACTTCTTGACAAACTGATATGCATCTTTTTCCATAGTAGGCCAGTAGTATCCAGTCCTGATGAGTTTCTTAGCCAAGGTAGGACCACTAGTATGCGGACCACATATCCCTTCGTGCACTTCTCATAACGCAATCTGAGCTTCGTCACTCTCTAAACATCTAAGAAGGGTGCCATCTAGACCTCGTCGGTATAGGATATCAGCTAGGATAACGTATCGGGAGGATTGGCGAATGAAAGTGCGGCGTTGGTTGTTCGATAGATCGGGAGGTAAGATATTATCACGAAGGTATGTGAATATGGAACCATATAACTGGGATTCAGGACCAACAACACATATCATTTCAGTAGGAGTGATCTCGTATGAAGGAATCAGCAGGTTGTCTACCAAAAACTCATAGCAAGTCTCATTTTGCGGTAGATCAATGAGCGAAGCAATTGTAGCCATGGCATCAGCAGCGCGATTCTGTTCTCTTGGTATCTGCTCAAACTCTATCTTTACAAAGTGTTGTTTCAGATCATCTACCAGTTGTTTGTAAGGCATTAGCTTTTCATCTTTTGTTTGATAATCATCAGTTGCTTGACGGATGACCAGTTGAGAATCCCCAAAAACACGAAGTTCTTGGATCTTCCATTGAACTGCAATTCTTAACCCAGTTGTTAATGCCTCGTATTCCACTATATTGTTAGTGCATGGAAATGATAAACGGTAAGATTTTGGTATAGAATCGCCTTGAGGAGTTATAAAGAGTATACCCGCTCCTGCCCCGTGCTGTGTGTATGAGCCGTCAAAATATAATTGCCATGGCTTTGCAGGTGATATTGTTAGAATGGACTCATCTGGAAATTCTGACTGTAGAGGAGCATCATCTATCATGGGAGCATCTGCCAATTGGTCTGCAATGGCTTGTCCTTTGATTGCTTTTCTGTCCACGTATTCAATGTCGAATTCACTCAAAATCATTACCCACTTGGCCAGCCGCCCAGTAAGTGTAGCTTTGTTGAGAAGATATTTTAGTGGATCCATTCTGGCAATCAACTTAGTCTTGTGAGTGAGCATATAATGTCGTAATTTTTGTGAAGCGAAGACCACAGCGAGACATGCACGCTCGATTGGTGTGTAGTTTAGCTCATATCCCACCAATGTGCGACTGATATAGTAGACTGCTTTTTCCTTGCCGTCAGGTATTTGTTGTGCTAGGAGTGCCTCCAGTGCTGTCGGAGTAGCTGATATGTAAAGTAGCAATGGTTGATCTGGAATTGGTGGCATCAAAACTGGCGGGTTCAAAAGATAGTCTTTGAGTGCCTGAAAAGCCTGTTGACAGTTCTCATCCCATTTGAACTTGATGTTTTTGTGTAGCAGGTGCTGGAAAGGGTTACACTTATCTGCAAGTTGTGCTATGAATCTTCGTATGGATTGGAGTCTCCCTTGTAAAGATCGAAGTTGACTGATATTCTTGGGTGGCGGCATGTCTAAGATAGCCTTGACTTTTGCTGGATCAGCTTCTATTCCTCTTTTAGACACAATGAATCCTAGGAGCTTCCCGGAGGTTACTCCAAAGACACATTTCTTCGGGTTTAATCTTACCTTGTACTTTTCCAACCGATCAAAAGCAACTGAAAGTATGTCCAAGTGTGTATTTCTGTCTATTGATTTAACCAAAAGGTCGTCAACATAATCTTCCACCGTTACATGCATGAGATCATGAAAGATAGTGGTCATCGCTCTTTGATAAGTGGCGCCTGCATTTTTCAGCCCAAAGGGCATGACATTCCAACAGAAGGTTCCCCATGGACAAGTGAATGATGTTTTATGTTGATCTTCAGGTGCAATCCTGATTTGATTATATCCAGAAAATCCGTCCATTAAAGATAACATTTCATGGCCTACTGTGAGATCCACAATCAAGTCAATGTTTGGTAATGGGAAATCGTCCTTTGGACAAGCCTTGTTGATATCTCTGAAGTCTGTACATATTCGGATGCTGCGATCCGGTTTGCTGACAGGTACTAAATTGGAAATCCATTCAGGATAATCAATTGGGCGTATGAATCCGACATCCAATAATTTCTCCAGCTCTGCCTTGACTAGCAATGCCACCTGTGGATGCATTTTCCTTAATTTCTGCTTTACTGGTTTTGCCCCCGGTTTGACTGTTAAATGATGCATCACCAAATCCGGGTCTAGCCCAGACATATCCGCGTAAGACCATGCGAAGTTGATTTGTCGTCCCTTAAAGAAGCTTATGAATTTTGCTCTCTCGGCCTCTGTCAATGATTGAGCCAAAAATATGTTGTGTGGAACCTCTGCTGTACCAATGTTTGTCTTTATAGTCTCCTCTACCAACATGGATGATTTTTCCTCGTATGATACTGGGAGAATGTCGAGCCTTCCATCTTCAAGCGCCTCAAAGAGGTTTTCACCCTCAGATACGTCCTTTCTTTTTACTTTTTTGGGGTCAGATAGCGCCACAGTGTGGTTTTCGCCATAAGACCCTTGTTTTGTTTTTATTTTCACATTTTTGCGACTAGAAGGCCCGACACCCTCACCAAAGTATGCTATGTTGTTGAGCTCTATGGCGTATCCTTCTTTGTGGTCTCCAGGGGGAAGATCATCTCGAATGCCAAGGTAGTCGATAATAGCTTCGTCATTTTGAAATGTATCAAATTGTGCTGGTCCTTCATGATCCCAGTCAATGAGTTGGGGGTGAACAAGGGGAAGGTCTTTAGTGTTTTCAGATTTTGCAGGACTAATAGTGAAGATGTGGTTATATTCGGGTATGTCAAGGTAATCGTCGAGGTCATCGATGGCACTCTCCTCATCAGTTTCGATCGTGAGAGAATCCAAATTGTCATCAGTAGTAGAGCCTTCTGGGACAGGTGTCCTCATCCTATGTGATTTTGACCTAGGACCTTGAAACGAAGCTTGTGCGGGATCCTTATGGGTTGGTTCTTGACCAACTCTGAACTTTTTGTAAAATTCCTCCTCCTCTGTGGGTTCATCTGGCTCTCTGAATATTTCAGTGAGCTCATAGTCACTGGAGGATTTGTCTGAACCCCATTCCCACTCATTGGAATCTGTGGAATAGTAATCTTCTTGTTGAACTTCGGCAACTTTAATTCGCCATACCTCTTTTGTTCTTTTATTTTGTAGTCTGGGATTTAGAAAACCAAGCCCCTTGGAGCGTTCTCTTCTTGTAGTTAGCTCAGGTTGCAAGGGCTCCATGACACCTTCTTTGCGTAGTCCGAGAGGGCTTTTTCCATCATACCCGAATCTTTGCAAAATTTTGAAGCCTTTGCCATAGTTCTCACAGGGTATAATAATCTGATCATGTGTGTCCTCTTCAACGTCCTTATAGAGCATTTTATATAAATTTTCTTCTTCTAGTTCACCCCATTTTTTAAAGATGGTAGGATCCCATTTGAGCATCATGATAGAGATTTGCTTGTTAGGATGTGGCCTCCCATATTCCTTGGGAGAGGTCATGACTTGTCGTAAAAACATTGTTTGATTCAAAGTGTATTCTCCCATGCCTTTGTCTTGAAACTTGCCTCTAAGTTCACCTTGTTTTGATGTCGAGGGCTTTAATGACTCAGGATCAATATATGCTGAAGAAGGAGTAGCCTCACGATTGCTGGGAATGATAGTCTCAGTATGTGATCTCAAGTTATTGCAATATATGAATGGATTTGGATCACCATTGACCGTTACCTCGACTCCATTATGAGGGAACTTTATGCATTGATGGTATGTTGATGGGACTGCCCTCATTTCGTGAATCCACGGACGTCCTAGCAATATGTTATACGTGAGATCTAGATCTAGGACTTGACAAACCACATCCTTTGTGACTGGCCCTATTCTTAATGGTAAGGTGACCGTGCCCTTGGACGAGCGCTCTTCATCATCATAAGCCTTAATGGTGATTTGGTTTGTAGAATTCACAGCTTTGTCAGAATATCCTAATTGTCTGATGGTGCTCAATGTACAAATATTAAGACCTGCTCCTCCATCTATCAAGACTCGCTTTATTCGATGTTTATGTATGAAGGCTTCAACATGTAGAGGTGCATTATGTGGCTGACTTATGGAGGCGTCATCAGCTTCTGTGAATGTGAGGGAGTGTGGAACGGATAGGTATCCCACCATGGCTTGAAACTGGTCCACGTTCAGATCAGTAGGGATGGCAGTATCTCTCAAGATTTTGTCAAGGATAGCTTTATGTGCAGGAGATATACGTAAGAGCTCAAGAATAGAGATGAGTGCAGGTGTCTTCCCTAGTTGTTCTACAAGGTCGTACTCAGGCTTGATTGATGAAAGATTGGTATTCTTAGTGGAGGTACCTGACAATGTGATCTTACCTCGACGGGTTGTAACATGACATTCAGAGGTAGATGCAGACGAGGATCCCACACCTTTTAGGACAATTTTGGGTCTCTGAGAAGAATTCTCAGGATTTTTGTTCTTGATGGTAATAGTAGAGATATGATTGTCCATTGAGATGTGATTGATAGTAGAATCATAATTGTAAGATGCTCTAGTGTAATTGGCTTGATCATCTGTGACTTTGCCTTTTCCTTTGTCATGTTTTGGGAATGGTTCCTTAAACACCTCATGCTCTTGATTAGATGAATGTCCCTCAATCTCAATGTCGCCTCTATCAATGAGATCTTGCACAATGTTTTTCAATCGATGGCAATTACCTGTCTTGTGACCCTTGCTCTTATGAAACTCACAATACTCATCATCATTCCACCAATTTGGTTTTACCTTTGGTTCATAAGGAGGAAAATCTGGAACTGTAATTACTTTGTTTGCTACAAGCTTTTTGAATACTGATTCAAGTGGTTCTCCCAATGGAGTGTACTTCCTTCGTGGTCTAGAAGTTGTTTGGGTGTTCACCTGATTGTTGGTAGAACTTGATCCAGAAAAGACGAACTTTGGTCTCACTGTATTGGCATCAACAACGCCGTCATTAACTGTGTTCTTGTTCTTGTTCCAAAATTTTGGTTTGTCCTTTCCCTTAAAGTCCTCTTTGTTTTCTTTGAATAGTTTGATAACTCCTTGTTCAATTAAGACCTTTTCTGTTGCTAGGCCCTTTTCAATGACATCCTTGAATGTAGACAAACAAGCTTTTCTGAGATCATAGCCAATAGCCTTGTTAACATTTTGTGTGAACATTTCCACCATTTGTTTCTGTGGGATTTCGCAAGAGCATCTGCTAGCTAAGTTTCTCCATCTTTGTAAAAATGACGCAAAAGATTCTCCTTCCTTTTGTTTAGTATTGCACAAGGTAGTAACTGAGACATCTGTTTCTATGTTGTAGGAGAAATGCTGAATCAATGCCTCTGCTAAGTCGCCCCATGACTTAATACCAGGAGGTAATTGAGAAAACCATTCCATAGCTTGATCGCCTAAGCTCTGTGGGAATAACCTCATCAAGTATGTTTCTTCTGCCGCTACCTCAATGCAAGCTGTGAAGAATTGTCTTATGTGTGCCTTGGGGTCTCCTCTCCCTCTATATTTGTCGAATTTTGGTGTCATAAAGTGTGGAGGAAATGGAGGCATTGGAATGCTCTTATCAAAGGGATAAGGGCATATATCTCTCATAGTGTATGTAGGTTTTGATGTACTCATGTCCTCCATTTTCTTTTGTAAATCTCTAATTTGTTGCTCCAAATTATTCTTGGGAGGAGATTGATTTCTTGTAGCATACCCCATGTTTGAAATGCCCATTTGAGGAGGAGCTTGTTGCATGTATGGATGATACTGATCGTAGACATGTGCATATGGGGGTATATATTGTTGCGACATGTATGGAGCACTTGGCATAACTTCTTGTTGGGGAACCCCATATCTGTTTTGTGTGTATAAACCATATTCAATAGGCCTTTCATTTTCCATTGTGTTGCCCCCAATTTTGACATGGGGTCTCCTTGTGTCAAAATTTTGAGGATGTCCTTGAGTATCCACTTGTCTTGATGGATCTATACCTTGAGCATGTGTTTGAGCATAGGGCCTCCATGAGGGTCTTTGAGTGTAAGTATCATATGCTTGAGCTTGTGTATGTGGGATTGCTGGTTTTTGAAGCAAAACTGATGGTGACTCCGGCATCATATCATTTGGTCCTCTATTTCCTCCACTATTTGGTCTCCTTTGATCCATGTTAGGTTGAGCTTGTTGTGAAGGTCGACTTTCCATAAGTTGAGATAAGTCAAAATCATGTGGTATTTTAGCTCCACTTTGTGCCATCATGTTTAAAAAGTATTGTCGATCTCTCCTCATTATCTCTTCAACCAATCTATTGAATTGAGGATCCATTATGGATTCTTGTATGTCTGCTGATAGTATTGAAGAATTGTCAACTGTGTCATTGTGTGTAGCATTGTTGTTTATAGTGTTTGCGCTTTCCACATTTGGATTGTGTCTATAAACATTCATGTCTGGTAATGTAGTGTGCTCAGGATTGTAGAATAGATCATTGTCATACTCATAAGAACTCATGTTTACGGATTCTTGAGCTTCCTTAGCTATTCTCCTAGATTTTTGAAGGCGGGTTTCAACCATGAACTAGGTGTTTGACCAAGATGTGAGAGACTAGATGAAAAGTGAAAAGAGTATGGAAGACCAAGAGTTGTATGGAGTGTAAATGAATCTAGGGGTGTACTTGCAATGTCCAAAGTGTAAGACCAAATATGTATGTAGTAGAGTAGGTGTGACTTCCAAAGAGAGGATAGTTTCTCTTGATGAGGTAAGCTGACCTTGACTCTAAGTAAGACCAAATGAGACCCAAAGGTAAGAAACCTTGATGAGGGACCACTTAGCAAAGTGTAGTAGTATGTAGTGTGTTGAAAAAGTATAGTGAGGACAAGCAAGTGACCTTTTTGACTCAAGTTTAGACAAGTATGAATGTAAAATGAGATGTGAAGCAATGATGGACTGTATGAAACCTTAGAACAAGCTGAACGCTAGATGAAACCTGAAGAGACAACCTAAGAAGCTCAAATATGCTGAAACTGATTTTCTTTGTTTGCTTGACTGTTAAAGTTTTCAAATCCTGACACAGACGCCTCTGTATACTTCACAGACGCGTTTTCCAGACACAGACGCTACTCTGTTTGACGCAGACGCTGTTAAAAACACAGACGCTATTCTGTACTTCACAGACGCGCTTATCTGACGCAGACGCGGTTTGAACAGACACAGACGCGTTTTTGTAACCTTAGTGCAATTTTTCCTATCTGTGAAGTTGTTTTGTTGTGACCAAATCTGATTTTTCGACTGTTTTTTGTGACAAGAGGACACAATGTTGATGACTCAATGTTTGCAAACTGTTTAGACTCCAAAAGTGTGTTGTTTGATGTAAAAAGTTTTTGCATACACTTGAAGACACAAAAGACACAATGTTTTGCTATTTTTGTCTTGAATGTTTGAGTGTTTAGCATAAGACAAGCACAAATCTTAGGGCTGGCCAAGACAATAGTTGTTGATCCCACATAGGGTTTTACCCCCGAGGCTACGCTATTCAGAGCGGATACTTAGATGCTTGACCTCACTGGCTCCACCCTCGACACTCACTTCTCGGGTCAGCCAAGCATCAGTCCTCATGAAAACTCCCCATGGCGAACTTTGTATCTCTACTAAGAACCGTATGTGTGTGGGCCGCTACCAGAGGTCCGACCTCCTGCCTCAACAACTAGAAGGATTTGGGCATCTAAAACAAAGAGGTGCTAGTAAGGGCATCCGCTCGTGTGGCCATACATGCGGCACTTTCAGCTCTGTAAATACAGAAGGCTCCCAGCCGGTAGGGGTTATGCCCTACAAATGATCAAATAAATTTGATCAAACGGGTTTATGGGGAGACATAGTGTCGGTATGAACTAATCAGCATACGTTATCCATAGTTTTCACCATGAATACATTTGATTATAGTGGTTTGGATGAGGTGGGTTTTCCTCGCTACCACTTGGGTCGTTCTCTTCTCACTAGTAGTCCTAATGACCACACGGGAAGACAGGCCCTCTAAAGATTAAACAAAAAGAGCCTATTGCTCAAGACACAAAAGACAATGATTCAATTTTAGTGCACCAATTGAAGTGTTTGCTAAGCTATGAAAACAAGGCACACAATAAAATTACAAAACCTTAGCCAAGGCCCTGCAACAAAATTGTTAGTAGTTTGGGTTGTTTCAAATGATCACCCCTTCCTGCAAGCACACAAGTTAGGTAAATTTTTAGAAAACCCAAAAGACTTTGTGAAAAGGGGCCTTCAACAAAAACGTTTTTGCCTCCAAAGCAAGCTGCACAAACCAGGTTAGCTAGATCTGCAAGGATTAGCCGAAAATAAACCAGATCTGAAACCCTAAGTACAAAATCCGGAAATCCGAATTGAAGAAACTTGAAAAATTTACAAAACAGAATGCACAGACGCCCTTATACCAGACACAGACGCGTCTGAGAGACACAGACGCTGTTTTGTGATTCACAGACGCGGTCAGAGGTCACAGACGCCTCTCCCGAACGCAGACACGATAAGATCAGTCACAGACGCGGTAAAAATTCTCAGACGCGATTCCAGAAACCTGCAAAAAAAAAAAAATTGGCAGAAACACAGACGCGATTCTCAATATCGCAGACACTTCTGAAACACAAAAACGCGATCCGAACACTCACAGACGCGGTAAAACCTAAAATGTTGTCGAAAACTGTCCGATCTGCAACTTCAAAAATGCAAAATCTGCAACAAAAATGTTAAATGCAAAGGGACAAAGGTCCCACCGGGCGTGCCAAAATGTATATGGTGAAAATGGATGACAAATAACAACAATATTGAAAGGCTAAATGAATTCAACCACCAAACCCTAGCCTAACAATGAACAGAGATCCACCATAACATATGAAGATAACCTAAGACAATGCAAAATAACTCAAAATCACAAAGATTATACCATCACATGTCCAATAGGGTTTTGATCTCCATTCTTCCTATCTCCATTGATCTTGTTTGATATGCTTGCTCTCAGATTTTTGTATGCACAAGAGCTCAACAAAGAACGGAATGTGGTTGCAAGTAGGATCGTAGTGTAGCCAAGTACTCCAAAATCAGTCATTAGGGTTTGACAATGAAGAAAGCATCTCCTTAAATAGAAGACACAATATGAAATGGACGGTTAAGATTGAGAGGTGTAAAAAGAGAGGTCGGCCAAGATTAGAGGGTAGGTAAAAGAAATACCAAAATAATGAAAGAGGTAGGTAGTGTAGAAAATAAGAGATGAGTGACATGTGTCATGTGTAGAAAAAGATAATGAATTAATTAAATAAATAAAGATTTATTTAATTAATAGAAGAAGTAGGACAATTAAATAAATAAAATATTTATTTAATTTAGGAAAGGGATAATTTAAATAAATAAATGTATTTATTTAAATGAGAAATAAGGCTAGAAGAGGATAAATGAATTAATTAAATAAATAAAGATTTATTTAATTAATAGAAGAATTAGGCTTAGATAATTAAATAAATAAAATATTTATTTAATTAGACATGACAATTTTGGGTGTCTACACCTACCACACTAAAGTTTTACATGACCTCATATTTGGTGTACGTTGCGGCTTGAATGAGACATTTTCTAGGATCATCTACAACTAGTGATAGGAGGCAGATTAAGGCACATAAATACTATTCCCAGTTGGTTCTTTAGAATAGTCAGTCATTTTTAGAGAGTAAATGATGCATTCTTCAGTTATTATATGGTTATATTAAACAATAATTTGTATAATAAGCGAGTATCTGATCATGCTTGGGAGGTGGTGAACCAATATGGATGCATGTTCCTTCAATTCCCAACTTTCACATACCTCAGGGTTGGTTGTTTCACTAGTGAACCTTTCATGCTCCCTAGGTACCCTTCTAATAAGATTGTATTGATGGAGTTATCCCGTAAAATGAATGCAGTACATGAAGCCCAATCAAGTTCTCATAAGAAAAGTTTGAAGTTCTCTCTTACCATTGGTAGATATTCCATCAAATCTATCTACAAATCTAGAGAAATGGAAGAGGAGATGAGGTGAGTTACCATGAGGTTATTCAAATCCAGGAAGGAATTTGATTGCAGAGGAATGAGAAATAAACTAAAGAAAGCATATGTTCATGTGCACCAAATTGAAGATGTTTGGGTTGATTGTAGATCTGAGCATGATGTGATAAAACTTGACTATTATCGATTAACATTTGAGAAAATTGAAAACTTTGGTCTTGTTGATGTTCCCAATGATCTTGAGGAAGACGGAGACATCTTAGATCCTATGTATGAGAAGAACAAGGTTTCTTCTCCTCATTTGTCTCTCATTTAATGACTATAAAGGGAATGTACTTCCATCAGGGAGCGGTTTCAAAGTATTCTTATGAATACCAATATGTGGTTGAACCTGCATGGTGTTCCATGAAATCCTTCTCTTCTAGTTCTATAATGACAGTGTTGGTCCAATGGGAAAAAGATCAGAAATTAGAACCAAGAACAAACAAGGTCTTGCTACTCCAGCCAAGGCTCCTAAATTGAAGTTCATAGTTGGAACTAGGAAAGGAAAATCTCAAGGAGAGCCCTCAAGTTCTAATATTCATGAGATACAAGAGTCAGAGATACCAAATGAACAAGAGGAGGATGAGAATCCTGATGAAGAATTGATTGATGTTGATTAATTGGAAGTAAAGCAAGAAGATGATCAAGAACAAGGTGGACTAAATGAAGAAGAGTAGTTACAAGCAAATGAATCTTTACCCCAAGTATTTTCTCATCTATGTTACAAGTTCCTGTTTCTACTTTTGAGTCTAAGCCTCCAGTGGTTACTTGTGTTTCTCCTTCAAATGTTATCCATGTATCTTCCACTAGTGCTAGTGAGTCCACCCTAGACACTCCTCATGACAATATTGAGAATGTCTTCTCAACTTTTCCTACTTTGTCTGAAGTGTCTACAATTATGATGGATGATTTTGATAAACTCATGAATGAGTCGACTCTTAGATCTAATGAGTCATCTCTTGAAAATCCTTTCCATGTGGTTACAATGACATCACCTATAGTAACCACCACCATTCAGGATTCTATCAATCCCTCTCAAGATGTGGTAGTAGGTGAGAATGATGATTCGACTTTACCACCTTGGTTAATGTCTAATGCGCCAAAGAGGAAGAAGAAGGCAATTTCTCCTAAAGATTTTGAGTTCAGCCAACATGTTCCTTTCAAACCCAAGACTATTAAGAAATCTAAAAAAATTTCAAGGGTAAAGGTTGACAAGATTAGGAACAAGTATGATGAGATTGTTGCTCCTCCTCTAAATGCAGTTATTGGCCAATTCCAAGATTCAGACTATGTCATTCAAAAGATTGAGTTGGAAAAACAAACTCATGATTCTACTTTAGGTGATGCCATATCATCTTTGGAAGCACTTGTTGCAAGGTACGATGCAGATAAGGTCAAGAAAGATCAACTCAAAGAACAAATTGAGCAACTCACCTCAATTCTTATTAAAGTGACCGTCTTCAAAAGTTATTGAACTAGTAGCTTCATCCTTTGATGAACAAGTTGTTAAAAGGGATGAGCAAGAAACATCACAAAGTAGAGTTGTAGGAGAATGGATGGATCGAGTGTTGAGTCAAGGCACACGACTCTTAAGTTCAGCTTGCACCATCGTCAGTAACCTTGGTGCAGTGAGAGCAAAAATAGATAACACCATAGAAGTCTTCTCCCAGGAGCTTGAAACACAAGAAAAGGATTTTGAAGCTTGGTTGAAGTTTGAATATTATAATTCAAATGATCTCATCCAAAATGGTGTCATTCCTTTCACGACATGTGCATTGAGCAGTGAGAGGCCTTGGAACACCAGATGAATATTCTTGAACGCTTAGATAAGGATATGAGGAAGGCCCTATAAGAATGTGTGAATAAGAAGAAAGATATTGCAACCAAAATATTCGATTCCACGTGCCTTCCTTGATGAGAATGAAAAATTGTTTGATGCGGATGAAATCATCAAAGAATTTCACTTTCTCATGACTGTCGAAGTTGATAGGGAGGATTTTTCTTTGTCCTCAATTGATAAATTGGTTGATCTCCAATTCGTCTTGGATTTTCTGGATACTATTTTAAGGAAACACAAGAAGTGTTGCATTGACTTAAAATATTCCATCACCAGGGTCAAGGTCATCACCAGCAATACCCAGGGACCTAATGAAATTCAGATGAAGCATTCTTTGAAAAAGTTAGAGGAATTCCAGAAGCTAGATTCAGCTTAGGGATAATGACATTTAGTCATTTGCATAATTTTCCTAGTGGAATTTTATTTTATCCATTGACACTTTAGGTGTCATTTTGTATTTTCTCTTGTGCACCTATTGTGTGCATAAGTCCTAAGTCATTTTGAATTCTTCTTTTGAATTAGTCTTAGAATTAGTTATAATTTCCTATTTTCATGTTGTACCCCGCCTCTATATATATGAGGGTTATTATTGTAATAAGGATCTCTTTTCTATCTTTGTTTATGCAACAAAACTTTGCCCAAGTGAAGAGCAAATTGAGACTTTGTGTTATTTTTGTAATTTTACAATTTAATCAAGAAAGAGGAGAGCTTGGCATTCAAACTTTGTTTTGAGTACAATATTTTATGTGGTGTGAATTATGTCATTGGTATCATATGTTCTTGAATTATTAAAGTTGGATATAGTTATTGTTGTTGAATATTGAAGAGTTTTTGAGTCTTTACAAGTAATCTTTGAGTTACTTTGGAAATTTAGGAATTGGAAATTAGTTGAGAGAAGTTTTCTTTAAGTCTTTGAACTTTTACAAGTTATCTCAAGAATTTGTATTGAAAAGGCAAAAGTAGAGTCTTTGTGCTATATGAATTATCTAGTTAGAGTAGAAGATATTTTAATATATTGTAAGTCTTTGAGCTGAAAATATATTTTGGTTACAATGGGTTATAGGAGTTCAATATATAAGAGAACCTTTGAGTTCTTAAGTGTGCATAATTCCTGTCCCTAGGTCATTTTTAGAAAAGTGGAAGTAACGGAAGACTTTAATCTTTAACATAAACTTTACTTACTAGATAGATTAGCTTAATATTACTGAAATTTTTCAAGTTGTTTAAGTTAAGGGAAAATCTATTCTTATAAGAGAGTTAGATGTAACTAGTTTTGGAAGAAGAGAATTAAGTTGTTATTGTACCTTGGATTAGTATAAAGTTAGCAGGTAGGTAGAATAGAAAGTAATTGTAGTAGAAAGGGGGAGCCTTCCCTTATAATTAGGAGGGGTTATATCTTTCCTTTTGAGAGATATCATCCCATATTCTATCGTGAAGCACACATTTTGTGAACATTTGTCAATTTACAAAATTTTCACCCAATAGTTTTCATACAAATAAATTTGATTCAAAATCTAAAAAAATAGCCTTATAATTGTGTAGTAGTCTTCAATACCATCTGTAATGGTATAAATTTGGAAATTAGGTTTTTCATGATGAAACCACAAACAATCCCAAATTTACCAAAATAATGGGAAAGAGGGTTGTACCTAATAGATCCAACCTCAATCCCACTGAGGAAGGGCTGAGAATTTTAATTAGATTCACCTAGATTAGGATTTGACTTCCTCTTTCCAAGGATGGATTTGGATTGTTGACAATTAGGAAAAAATAGGTGATAATTGAAGTAATCCAATAGAAACGATAAGCTACAAATGTCCCATAGAGCCACCAACTTAGATCTAGGAAAAATAAGATGTTTGGAAACTGTTCTCAAAAGTTTGACCCAATTTTTTAGGACCAGATAGTCTCAATTCGCTATAGTCCTCAAAATTTTCCATTGTCGAAAGCTAAACCTATTCATTTGTGTGAACTCTATTGATCCTCTCGAGTATAACTCCACACTTGTTTCCTGCACAGAGAAAGAAAGGGAAAGATGTTGGGGAAGAGGTTTGCTTAAGTCAAACCCTAGTTTAGTAATTAACCTTGAATGAAATAATGAAAATACTGAAATAAATGTTAAAGAGGTATACCTCAAATATGCAATTGTTGATGATGATGATGATGCAATGCTCTTCGAATGTAATCACAGATGTTGAAAGTAATGACATGACAAAAACATGAACATGAAAAGCCCTAATCACACACACATGCTTGCACAAGATTGATGTAACTTTTATCCATAATGCTTGAATGATGAATATCCAGCCATGAAGATCTCTAAAAATGCTTGATTATGAATAATTCACGGATGCATGAATATTAGGTGTAGATAATGGATAGAGTCTTAGATTTTCTTAATTGAAAAAATGTTGATAAAATGCATTTATATAGGGTTCTCTAGGTAAATTATTGATTAGGCCAACCTCCAACAATCATGTGTAGCCACAAAGATCAATTTCCATCGGGGAGATATAACACCTGTCTCAATTCAAATTCATCCAGACCAGGCCATTCCACATGGGTCCAAGATAAAGAACAAGGGGGAAGGTTACCTCACCATGGGACCCACCAATGGGTGTTCATGAACTCAAAGTTGGAGAATAGGGTCAAACCTGACCTAGAGAGGGGATGATGATAGGATACACTAAAGTGGTAGCACAAACATGAGGTGTAAATTGGACCAGTGATAATTTACTACACTATATTTAGTCCCCACTTTAATAGGAGTACATGAGCCTATGCAAATACTCGTGGTAAAGTAGATGAAAGATGAGAGAGGGGAAATTAGGAGCAAGATCACAAGCAGTATAAGACATCACTAATTTTGGGGAACTAATCCCCCAATCTTAGGAGCTTAACTCACAAAATCCCATGCAAGGACACACAAAACAAGACAGAGACAAAAAATCTAAAAAAAGACAAAAGACACACAACACAAAAGCTAAAAACCAAAACAAGACCTCAAGTCAACTAGCTGAAGAGACCTCGATAGTCAAAATGTCTCAACCAATTAATATCATTCTTGAAATGCCATCACAAGAACACAAACAATCACATAAAAAGAGCAAGAGCATGCATCAAACCATCAGGCACAAATAGCCAAGCTATGAGATTGTGGAGAGAAGAAAGGGGAGACATGGATATCATGGGCTACTTGTGTTTTTCTAGGTGATCCATGAGAGGAAAGGAAAGAGAGGACATAGATTCCACGGGCTAGCTATGTTTCTCTAGGTGATCCATGTTGGGGAGGAGAGTCATAATTGTCTAGCCGTGTTTTGCTAGTTCCACTCATCCTACATATGCAACTATCTGGTTTCAGGAATTAAACACCTTTGTCATAACCCTCTTTATAGACCTAGATTAGACTTATTATTATTAGTATAAAATTACAAAGCTATGCATGTTCAACCAGTAGACTTGTCAGACTTATACCAAGGCAATCACTATTGTACACTTTATACATTTTATTTTGGAGCTCTCCATAGAATATTTTTGAAAAAAAAAATGTAGACTTGTCAGACTTATACCAAGGCAATCACTATTGTACACTTTATACATTTTATTTTGGAGCTCTCCATAGAATATTTTTGAAAAAAAAAATGCTTCACTTGTTGGGGTCTATTTACATCCTGGATCTTAGTGTTAATGGTTTTCAAACCATTTTCTGCAAAACCTAAAATCAATGCTTACTGTGATATGGCATTCCTTTGTAGCATACTATCAACTAGTTCACATGCTCGCATGTGCATCTCCTTGAATCTTTGCATTATATTCAACTGTGATATATTAAAAGTATTTTTGCCAACCAGTACTCACGCCTTGGGTGTGCTTCCATACCTTGCATACAATTGTAATTTCATCATTTTTACACTGAAATTATTTTGTTCATATTTTATAATCATTTCATTCCATGAGATGGCATTTGATCTTGAGGCTTTTTGTCAAACAATTTGCATGCCTTATCTGAGCATTCACATTTTGCATTTTATATTTAGCAAGGCACTGTACCTCCAACATTGGGCATTATATTTTCTTATGTTGTGCTTAGATAGACCTTCCTTCATTATTACTGGCTATCTGTACAATGCACACCATATAGTGCAAGTCTAATATTCAGATTGTTTTATTCAATATCTCCAGTAACCTCCATAAGAAATAGGTTAAAATGATGGAAACCGTTTACATCACTGAGATCATTTTTTTTTGGGCTTACACCTATGATTTGTGTTTGCTTTAAAGTTTTGGAAGCCTTCATTTTAAAATTCATTGGGAGCACATTCTGTAACACTGTATTACATATTGTTGTCACTGTATTACAGACCGCTTGACAAGTCTGAGCATCCATGTTTTGCGTGCATTCATCCTTAAATTAGGCATTGAGGAATATCCCTTTATTTATTTATTTACCAGATATCTGATTTGTATTGGAAAAACCATTTTTTTTATTGTTTCATTTTAACAAGGCCAGTATTCACAAAATAATTAACATACAAGTAATTATGTAAGATGTATAGCTGTGGAAGTAAGGACAAGTTGATATTTCCTATACGAAGTTGGATTGTCATCTAGCCTTACGTTTGGCACACATTAATATTGAATTACTGCATAAGAAATATTCTATGGATAACGCCTCATAAAAGCTATCTTAAAAATATAAAAAGCAATGATAGGAAAATGTTCCGTGGAACTTCATGCTAATTCCTATTTTATCATTATGGAAGAGATCACCGTTAGAAACAAGGGTTGCAAGGCAGCTCATTTCCTGTCAAAATTGGAAGAATAGTTTTCGTTTTTCTTATTTTGTCTAATTTGTTTCTGGACAGTTGGATTGGAAGGTTAAATGTAGAATTATGAGATTGTATATGCTAGTTTCCTAACTTTTGGTTGAGTGGTAGGTTCATACTGAGATGGTTCTCATTGGCATTGGCATTGGAATTGACATTTGGTCGGCCAAATAAATGAGATATCATCCAAGCATAGTACTGGTCTTGGAAGAAGAATAAATAGGAAGACCTCACAACTCAATGAGGAATGCTTGAAATCACTAAATTGGATTGTACCATAATGTTCAATGTTCCACTAAATTGGATTATAATTTAGTAATAAGGTTTCATTTTATCAATTTAGGAAATTTATGAAAAAATTTGATTTCACAAGATAGAATTTTCATGTCGAATACAAGCTTTGAGGGTGACCACTTAAATTATCCCTGATTTTTTGGAAGGAAAGTATTAGAAAATTTAAATTACATTCAAGCTGACATGTGACAGTAAATGTCTTTCAAATGGATGCTAGAAATCTCTCTTTAGCTTTAGCAATTCATTTAATAGCTTGTAGAAGATTCTTTGAACTTGATGTAAGATGAATTGGCACAGCTCGAGGCATTGATCATAAAAGTTGGAATCATAAAACTTGAATCTTACCAGCTAAAAAGAGTTGTTTCCCTTATGTTTCCCTTCCAATATGCTAATTTAGACTTAAATTGGTCCATAGGGTATTTCCATAGTTTAATATTGTTTCTTATAGCAACAAGGGAACCCTAGCTAGGAACAAGGAATAAAGTACAATCAAACTCCAGGATTTTACAATTTTGAGTTTGGGATCCTCTAGCCACAGTGGGGAAGATCTTTTGCTTGTCTTTTATGATTACCCACAATTTCATATCTACAAAGAGTATTTTCTTGAAATGTCCAGGGATTGCAATTTTATGCATTAAGATGTGAAGGCTACACCATCACAAGACTCTGGTTGACTTTAACTTTACTGGTCAATTCCAGAACAAAAAACGAAGTTGTGAATATATGGAACAAGATTAGAGTGGATATTACATGTAGAAAAAAGTAACAAAGACCCTGTGAATTATCAAGAAAATAGCTCAAGCTCAAGTTTGTTATAAGGAAACTTGCAAGCAACACACAACTATCAGTACTAAAATAGACATTAAACAGGGTACACAAATCTTTATAAACTCTTGTTTGATTTGAATCTAGCCCTTTCAAAGTCCTGAGAATTTTATTTTAAAAAACAAATAGTGGCTTTGACTGCAAAGATGGATTTAGTCTCTAGTTTATAAACTCTTAGTAACAACTATCATAAATTTGTTAATAAGTTGGAGGACCGGATACTATGAAAAGGGTGCAGCCAAATGTGAAACATGGTTTACTAGAGGGGACTCACTTTCTAATATTTTAATAACATGTTTAACACATGTCCCACTTTTCTTCCAAGGAGAGTGAAACTAACAATAAAATCAAATGATAAAATTAAGAAATTGTCCCTCTCTGAATAGTCATATAAAATAGTCATTTCCATTAATCATATAAAATAGTCATTCATGAATTCTGAGAGCACAGAAAGGTAGTTCCTAAATGGTCAATGTTTAGGAAAATTTTGTGTTATAGAACTGCATAACATTAATCATTATACATCACCACTCAACATGATTTTGTATTGGTTGCCTTGCTATTCAAGGTTACAATCCTATACTACAGAATGGACCGTGGGTGTTGGGAAATTGAAGGCAGAGACAAGCATATGTAGTGAATTCATTGTGAGTACCTGGAATTGTACCCACCCATGTATGAAATCTTCAGAGGATTGGAACCTAGTACATAATGCACCCACCATAACATAAAACTCCTCAGAATATGACCTGGGTTGTAATCTAAAAAGCAGGGGCAGTGTCACTAAATAAAATATTTAGAAAACAAGGATAAAAAGAGTAATATATGCCTTTAACTGTTATTTCCACCATGATTATAGTTTTTATACCTTGTTATTATTTTCAATAACTGTTCTATATACCTAGAGCTTTGCTATTGCTCTAAACTTGTGAGGAGTCATTGTCATTCCCTACAAGCCACTAGTTGTTTGGAGGAGCTGAGGTATTTTGCATAGGTCAACAATATGAAAGATGTAGATATAACATACTGCAAATTAACTTTGGGCAATGTGTGGAGAAGTCATCCTCTTCAAACATGCATAGTAGATTTAGGTTTGTAGGTTCTAGTCAAAACAGTAGCATGCGTTCACCTACCTGGTGTGTATTTAGACCTAGAGACTAATGTTCCAGGCAGGATGGAGTACATTTGTAGTCTTGATGAGAGTTCACTTTTCCAATCAGGAATTCCTACACAGTACAAAGCATGCCCACCTACACCTGCAGTCAATCAAATCATCCATGAAAACATTTTGTAGTAAAACATCCACTCAGAGAGCTTTATATTCTGACTTCAATAGATTAAGACACAAAAGTGAAGACTTAAACAAATTGCAGACTCAATGGAAAAAGTGAAGTTTATTAGTGACCACAATGAAAATAAGCACTTGGGCTCCAACATTTCTATTGAACCACCCAAATATATTGTCTGATTCAATCAGTTCCTAAACTCTGGGTGTTTGCTTGGATGTAGTTCAAGTTTTCGGCATTTTTGGTGCCTTATATAGCCATGCAACTTCCCATAGCAGTTCATCCTAAGACAACACCCAACAAAATTTATTCAACTCTGATATTTTACTACAATATAATCTGAAAGCATACCACATTTAGTTTCTTTAATTGGTACCTTACAGTATTTTGATATGTTGAAAACTTGGGTCGATTATATGAGCTTCCATTTCACTAGAAGAAATACTCTACCAGTTTAATTTAATCACTCTTCCTGAAATATATAATTCACACTATTGATGAACATATATGATTAAGGAAGATTTGTTTTTAAGCTGGTGAGGTTCATGGTTCATACATTAGTGCATACATAGAAAGACCCTCGAGTCAAATTTCAGCATCCAAGAACATCTCCAACAGGTGATATGCAAGGGAAGCTAGCCAGACACTCCCAACAACCCAAAATTATATATAAATGTTGCAGAAATCATTCTAGACATGCAAAATATAAAAGCCCAATAACCATTAGAATGGTTGTGAGCTCTAATACACTTCCAAATTTTTATTCAATTGAATCTGATAAATTTTCACTAGGAATTGAAGCATAATTAAATCCATTCTGTCAAGAAACAGCAAATTTCATATGAAAATATGATAACTTTATGGCAGAAAGTGGGGACAATCTCCAGCAAACGCTATACATTTTTCAAAATTTCTGCTTCAAAAGCCACTAACAAAAAAAGAAGTTTGTAGTTTAAAGCAAAGAACTCAAAAACTCTGCGAAGAGCAGAGTTCTATTCTTCTCATCTTGCACTTGGTCCTCCTTCAATTGCCAAATTTTCATGTCAATTATTCTTGATGGCAGATGGTGATCTTCAGAACCCAGCAAAAGATGGGCAATTTTTACGTTTGCAACATCTTCTGATTGTAAGCAGTGTCTGTCCCTACAAAGCACTGACGAACTGCCCCTGCTAATCCTACACAACTTAGAACAATTTCTTGATAATAGTGAGTTCTCTTACATTGAGAATTTAAATCTTACCTGACATCCTTGCAACCGAAAACATAACAAATGATAATGTGCCAAAACGCTTTGAATTAATATTTGTATTAGAAAATATGCAACTTCACTGGAGAAAATAGTATATGGAAATTTAATCTTTGATAATGCTGAAGTCTGATTGGCTGTTTGCATGGAATTTAATCACTACTTAACCTGAACCCTCAGCAATAGTTCCTATCGGGGCAGGAACTAATAAGAACTATTTAGATCACTATTTATCCTTATGAAGAATAAAGACTATGTGCTTATATTTTTTTTCTTAGGTGGGAGAGACATGATTTAATTAAAGTGATAGGTGGGTCACACTCAAAACTTTCACCAAAAGAGGAGTCTAAACTTAGCTTTCCTTAAGAGTTAGTAACTTTTTTTCTTCCTCCACATAAGTCTAAACTTTGGAATTAAATTAATTAATAAATAAGAATGAAGGACAAATTTTTATTCGTGGGAAATTAGTACATCTAATAAAGAAAAAAAAAAGTTAATTTCTTTTTTAAATTATAAAGGGGGTTTGTTATTATTATTGGATATAGAATTCAATTTTAGCTTTATTTCTTTAATTTTGAAGATTTATAAACATGTATGTGTATCAATGATTTATGAGCTTGGAAAGTAAATATAAAATGACAAAGTTAGGATTTTTTGGGGGGAGAGGGGATTAAAAATACCATATATCTTTCGTGTCATAGAGATAAAGTTTATGATGATTTAAACATAGTAAAGGAGATGGTTAGCTCTTGTGCAGATTATTGGCATGATTGTCTTTAAGGTATTCTAGTAAATAATTGAATAAAATTGAAGGAGAATCATTAGGAGCATTATACATATTGTTATTATCCACCCTCATATGAGCCAATTAATAGAAATGTTTGTACTTAAAACTCATGAATTTATAATTGAATATAGAGGGAAAAGTATTGATCTTTTTGTAATCATGATAGGTATAAAGAAAATAAATGAATCATTGTAGAGCGTACAACCTATGTCTTAAATGATTGTTTTATATAATTTGAAAATATTCAAATATTAATCGAGAGAAGTATATCAAATAGAACAACTAGAAGTAGATTGGTTAGAATTATTTATTAAGAGACTTAGTATTATTTACCTTGATTAACTAGGAAGTGTTTAGACTCTTTTCAAATCTCTTTTTCAAAACAATTAGTAATTAAAAATGATGTGGATATTTTGAAGCTTATTATTAAATAGTTCTTCCCTACAAAAGATAAGTGTTAAAATTCATTTCCACGGTCGTTCAAGCAATTTAATGCCTTTCAAGAATTAGGATTCGTATTTAAAGTAAGGTTTTCATTTGTAGAAAATAATTAAAGATAAAATTTATGTTACTTCAAATGGATGAATTAGTTGGTTATCAAATGAGGCTTATTATTAAATAGTTTTTTTTTGTCGCTTCAAACAAGTGCTAAATTCATTTCCAAGTCTTTCTATCTAATCATTTATTTTAGTACCTTCCAAGTATTAGGATTGATACTTAAGTGTAATGGTTTTGTTCCCAACATTTATATCTTGCAAGTAATTCAAATCATTTTCATAAGCTATCTCTTACAAGTATCATAGTTTTCAAGCGATTAGTACTTTTAGGTATTTAGTTCAAGGTTTAGAATTCTAATTATCATCATAGTTTTCTTCCAAGAAATTACTATTTTCAAAGTGGTTAATTTGTTTATTTCCATTATTGTCAAGCATGTAAAACTTATATCTTAGTATTTTAAATTCAAGTAGTATTCCTTGCACATAAAAGTTTCTTTTTCATAGTTGTTTTAGTATAATATTTGAGTTTTTATGAATTCATAGTTAAATTCCTAGTTAGACAACTAAACAAGGGGAGTTGAAACCAAAAACCTTAGCAGCGTTCGGTATCTATGGTTAACTAAACAAGGGGAGTTGAAACCAAAAACCTTAGTAGCGTTCGGTATCTATGGTGCCTCTGGGTCATGCTTACGGGTAATGTCGTCATGTTGAACTACTACACTTAATGCCTAATAAAGCTGCAACAATGACGTCTGTGGCATTGCCCCTCTAAACTGTTGAGGAGAAATAAGGGTCATATGGAAGTTAAAATCCAAGGGGTGGGTAATCCCCCTTGGATTGATAATCTAAAAAGAAATTTTTTAAATAAATTTACATCCACTCAGTTAAACCTTAGAGAGCCCCATTAGGGTTGGTTGTGAGTGATGTTTCTGGGAATTTATTTTATCTTGATTAATTCAGTGGATGCAAATGAATTAAAGGTGACGTATTTATTAGGAAATAGGACTTAGTTAGCTTAGGCCACAAGCAGAAGGCCACCATGAGCTTTTTTGCTATAAAGCTACCATCATTGGTAGCAACCGCAAAGAAACTGTCTGGGACATTGACCCTAGAAAGGGTTGCATACCCACCATACAATTTACATTAAACCATAGCTACAAACCAAACCTACATACTCTATGCCTTGATCCTGTGCCGAAATGGGTATGTAGGTAGTCTAGGGACGGAGTGCCTAGGGACGGAGTTGTCCCTTGTACTTAGGCGTTTGGGAATGGGGATTAGGCTTTGGTTAAGGATGAAATGATCATGTTTTTTCGAAGTTCCTTGGTCTTTCAATCAAAGGGTATAGTAACATTAATTGGAAGATTAAAAGTAATTCAATACACACTCGGAAGGGATCCCGTATGGATTCGATTGACTTCTAGAGGCTTTACGCCAAATTTTGAGGCGAAACTCAAGCTTGTTTTTTTTTTTTTTTTTTTTATATACTCCTAAAGATGGCGACCTTGGTGCATTCCTAGTAGAGGAGTGTAGTCTTTAGAGAGTGACTCAAGACCCAGATGGTCCTGATGAGTCTAAAGTCTCTGGCCAGAGCAATTTCTATTCTTTGAATAGATGCCTACTCTGTTTGGGTAGATGCCTATCCCGAATTGGATAGATGAAACCCCCTTTCCCGTATGGACAGATGCCTAACCCGTATGGTTAGATGCCAACCCGGTTGGATGGATGTTTATCCCGTTTGGATAGATGCCTAGAGTATGTGATTGAATAAAACACAATTAAGAATAAGTAATCAATATTTATTGAGTAAATTAAAAAAAACAACCAGTTGAGATGTTTGGATCAACTTAGTGGGTTATTACAACCTTGTATAAGCCTTTGTTTTGTTTGGTTTCGAGCATGCAACAAACCATGTAAGACATGAAATGAAAATGAAAATGTGTGTCTGGTTTCGAGCATGAAGCATCTCATGTAAGACTTTGTTTTGTCTGGTTTCGAAAATGAACACCCCATGTAAGACAAATAAATGTCTAGTTTCAAGAACATCCCATGTAAGAATTTGTTTTGTTTGGTTTTGAGAATTTGTTTTGTTTGGTTTTGAGAATCTCCCTAAACCCAAAGAAATCAGTTTTCTGTGTCACAGAGGGCAAATTGCTAGGACATATTGTCTCAAAGAAAGGAGTCAAGATTGATCTTGAGAGAGTTAATGCAATTCAACATCTCAGTTTACCTTCAAACCGGACTGGAGTAAGGTCGTTCTTTGGTCAAGTGAATTTCTTAAAGAGATCCGTTCCGGAGTTTGTAGAAACTACAAAACACATCATCAGCTTGTTGAGTGAACAACATCCTTTCAAATGGACTGAAGAGGCTAAAGAAGCTTTTGAAAGAATCAAGGGTTCAGTTGCAAATGTGCCTACTCTCATTAACCCATATTTCACAAAAGACTTCATTTTGTATTGTTATGCATCAGAGCATACGATGTCCAGAATACTGTTACAGTTGGATGAATCTGGGGTCGAAGCACCTATAGCGTTCATGAGTATTCCACTCAAGAAACATGAGCTTAAGTACTCAGTCTTGGAGAAACATGCCTTTGCTGTAGTCAAGGCTATGAAACAGTTTCGGTATTATATTCTGCACTCTCACTCTTTGGTTTTTGTTCCAGATGCTGCGGTGAAAAGCATTTTAACTCAGCAAGAGGTCAGACTCAATAAAAGAGCAACTTGGGTAACTAAAATTCAAGAATATGATTTAGATATTCGCCCTACGAAGATAGTCAAAGGACAAGTCTTATGCAGGTTAATAGCAGAAAATGAGATGGAAACAGAAGCAGAATTGCCATTAACTCTTTTTGTTGGATTGCAGGATACCTGGTTCTCTGATGTGGCTTATTACTTGACTTATGGCAGTTGCCCAAGTCATTTGTCAGCAAAAGAGAAAAGGAATCTTAAGTTAAAGGCTATTAAGTATGTAATCTGGTGGGATGTTTTGTACAAAAAAGGTTTAGATGGAACATACTTAAGGTGTGTAGATAAACCTCAACAACAAAAACTTCTAGAGATTTACCATGGTGAAGCCTGTGGGGGACACTTCTCATCATCCGTTACTGCTTTCAAAATTTTGAGGAATCATTTTTATTGGCTAGGCATGTTTAAGGATGCATATATTTATGTTAAGGAGTGTGAGAAATGCCAACTCTTTTCCAGGAAGCCACATTTAGCAGCCCTGCCTTTAAGGCATGTGGTAGTAGATGAACCTTTCAAATAGTGGGGCATTGATTTCATAGGGCCAATAAACCCTCATTCCAGTGCTGGTCATATATACATTTTGATAGCAACTGACTACTTTACCAAGTGGGTGGAAGCCATTCCCACCAAAAAGGCAAACTCAGAAGTTGTGTGTAGTTTTATCAAGGATTACATCCTAGTTCGTTTTGGGGTTCCCCAAAAGATTGTTGTAGATAATGCATCATATTTCTCTTCTGAGGAGTTAACTATGTTTTGCTATGAGCATCAGATTACTCTCTCGCATTCCTCTGATTACTTTCCACAGGGTAATGGACGGGCAGAGTCTAGCAACAAGAACCTGATAGCCATCATGAAAACGTTGGTTGACAAAAATGATCGAAATTGGCATAAGAAGGTATATGAAGCTTTGTGGGTAGATAGAACCACGCCCAAGAGGGCCATTGGAATGGCACCTTTTGAACTTGTGTATGGGGTCGGCACAAAACTTTCTTTACCTCTGGAGTTATCAGCAACCAAGTTGTAGATAGTAGTGGAAGATTCTTTCTTTGAGAATGCTTTAGAGAAAAGAGTTATGTACCTAACGAAGTTGGATGAAGAGAGGGAGTTGTTGGTGGACAAAATCACGGTGCATCAGAGCTGAGTGAAGAGGATTTTTGACATGAGGGATCAACTAAGAGGTTTCCTAATAGGAGATGAAGTGTTGTTATGGGATAAAAGGAGAGAGCCAAAGGGTGCTCACGAAAAGTTTGATTCATTATGGAAAGGCCCTTTCAAGATTTGCAAAGCGGTGGGACAAAATGCTTTCCGACTCAGGTATGCTGATGAAGTGGTTATGCCCTATACCTACAATGGGCAAGATCTCAAACTCTACAAATTGTAAGTCCTATGGTCGAGAGTTTTTGTATATAGTAGCTTAGGTGTTCGTTAGTTGGGAGTCTCCTTCTCCTTTCCCCTTTTTGTTTTTGGTCATGTGAAACCAGAGTTTGGGATTTCTTTGCATTTTCCTTTGTAAAATACAATCCCCAGTCAGAGCCAATGTTACTGCGTCATTTATTCCTCGTGACAGGAGCGAGTCATCCTATAAAACTTCCATTCAGAGTCCTTATCTTTCTTGTGACACCTCGGTTCAAGTCCTTAGTACGTCTGTAAATCCTCTTTCAGTCATAAATGTCGAGTTTTAGTAATTAGTTGAAATCTGTGAACAAGTTGAACCATCTTGAACTGAGTTCAACAGGTTCATTTAGGTTCCATAGGTTCCCAGGTGTTCAGGGAGGTTTTTCATACTAATATTTTCTTTAAGTATCTTGCAGCGGCTCTCTAAAAGTTTCTTGTTCGGTAATATGTTACTTTATTTCTCTCCGGGTTTTGAACTCATTGAACCAAGTTCAAGAGGTTCAAACGTGTTCAACATGTTCAATATAGCACAAATGGTCAGCAGCTTGGTATAATTAATTTTTCTTGGCAAGATTTTCCTTGAGCACGGCATACATCTTGAACTACTTGAACGCCCATGAAGTCTGTTAAGGATGTTCATATGTGTACGAAGTTGGTGGGTCCCGTGGGTTTTAATGATTTGATGGTGCATTCATTACCAAATATGTGGAAGCTGAACCATGTTTTAAGTGACGTCGATTCCTGGCTTTCCAAAGCAAGTAATCATTTTAGGAACTCGCGGTTACTTCAAAAATGCCGCCATGCATTCAATGCATGCGTGCGATGTCCAATCTACAAACTTAACACACTCAGACTAAAAATTGGAATTACTGCATAGAATGTTTCTGTATCATTGCCCTCACTAATAAGGTATGAAGGATTATTAGTGCTCTGCATTTGTTCCTCGTTGTTGCGTGTTTGTTTTTCCTGGATAGGAGTCTTGTTTGCTACTAGTCGTCGTCTGGTTGTTCAACTGTGAAGGTGAGTCCTTTTCTTGTTCTCTCCAGTAGTTTTTGCTTGCATTTTCTCTCTCATAGAAAGTTTTGTTGCAACCGGTTTAGGCTTATTGCTTTGAATTATGAAGTCCACACTACATTTGTTTGGGAATGTTTTTAGCCTGGCATCCACTGAACCCATAGTTAGCGATACCGACCTAAAAGGGGAAAATCTTGAGGTATTGAAAGAGAGGGTGTTCAAGGGAATTGACAAATCTTTTGGTGTGGAGATTTTGAGTAGCGGTCTCATAGAAGCGACAGCTTTTCCCCTAGCCATTCCTTGCCCAAGATTGATTCGGGAATGTATCGCTAGATACGACCCAATGCCTGAGACCATTAGGAGAGACAATGGTGAAACCCTTCTTGCCATAAATCGTGAAGTAATTTCCTTAGTCTTCAAGATACCTGATTACTAGTTCTCCAACTTTTCCCCTGCTCAGTCAATCACCAAGTTCAACACAGACAGAACCGGACACCGTAACAATGTAGCAAAATTCTGGTTGAAGGTTCCTCAAAGAGGTGGTTCCAGGTTACCCAAGAATCCTAATAAGAATCACATGTTGCCTCACATTCACGATGTTATGCTTTTGTTGCACCGGGCCAGAGGATCTGATGAAGCTTATAGCTTCGACGACTAGATTTATTGCTACGTGCAGCTAGTTTTGGAAGGGAAGTAGTATTTGGATTGGGCTGAATTGATTGCTGATTCAATGAGAGAACAACTAAGTATGGCTAAACAGTTCAAAAAGAACTTTTTTATGTCTTCGTATGTCTTGTATTGTTTGGCATGTGTTAAGGAGTTGGTTGGAATACCAAAATAGCTCACTGAGGAGGATGTTTTCGTATATGAGTTCTATCCCATGCTGCAAAAGGATAAGGCCTTACAGGATTTCAGAAGTGTGCACAATGCTTTTCTAGGTGACTTGTGTCATGAATTGAAGAATATGAAAGCCAAAAGAATCTCCAAGGATGCACAGACATTGATAAAGAGGTTTGGTAGTTTTTATATCCAATTTCCACGCTTCTGTTACATAAGGGTAGGTGGCTTTGAAGAGGAGCCCTTCAAGCTCCCTCACTTTTGTTGAGATTGCTTTGTTCTGGTAGAGACATGTAGACAACTGACCTCTGTAATCAAAAAGGCACAACTCAGGGATAAATGGGAGGTTCCATTTCCAATCCAATTGGGTGTGTTGCCCTGCAGTTCAATGTCCGACGCTTTGAGTATTGGAGCAGATCTCAGGAATTTCAATTTTTCCCTGTATCCTGAAAGGAAAGGTTTCAATAATAAGGGTTTTTTCCAAAGTCTTGGTCTAATACCATACCTCCCAATGCCTCAACTAGAGGATTTCTGGGAAGATTGTACTGCTGAACTCGAGGTGTTCAAAAGGGGAAACATGAGGTTGGTGTTAGAACAAGTCGTTTCATTGCAGATAAAGTTGGATACTAAGGGGCTCAAAAAGGACTATCTAGAGCTATTCGAACCAGGATACTTAGCTCGTGCAGAAATTGAAATGCCTCCAATTGACTGGGATGAGGAAGAGAAAGATGATATATAGTTAAGGATCAAAGGAGTTTTGGAAACGACCACGGTGTGGGTTGCCAGTAAGAAAGCAGCGAAATTAGACGTTAAGTCTAACTCTGCAAGAAGTAATGAGGACCCTCTACGTTCACCAAAGCATCTTTCTAACAATGATTCTATGTCTGTTCGTGCAGGTAAGGATAACAAGCCACCCCAACTTAGATATAGGTCTAATTTAGCTTTGGATTTTTGTACTCCTCAGCATACCTGGTCCCGAAGTGCCGCTCAAAGAAAGATGGATCAAGCAAAGGATACAAGGGTGAAAGATACAATTCTTGATGCCCAGATATTTGAAGTTGAAGACTTGGATAGCGATGTTGCTAATGCCCTGGATTCTCATACGGTGACTGTGGCTATGACGCCACCTTCCAAAGCGATCGAAGGGACAACTAGCTCCAGTGCAACTCCTAAGTGGTTGACCACTTCGGTGAACAAAAAGTGGAGTTTTCTTCCCGTGACTATTCTGATTCAGGAAATGGTCGTTAAGTACACAAAGAAGAGTCCTAAGCCAAAAAGGTTCAAGACCACCGCCCGCCTAGACAATGATGAGGGAACTAGAAAATGGGTTGCTAAAATCACCTTGTACAAACCCAAGGATGAAAACAAGGAGGCTAGCCCCGATGATTTCGAGATCACGAAGGTGGAACTAGGAAATATGAGTAGAGACATAGACAATCATTTCTTCCAGGTATCGACAAAGAAAATTCTCACTAGATCGGAGAAAGATGGGTGAGAAAAGAGAGAGCTAAAGCGAAACATAAATGTTCTTGCCCAGTTCATTGACAGTATTGGTTACTTTGGGGCACTCCCAATATCTCATGCTATAGAGAACTTCGACCCAACTTCACCAAAAAATAAAAAGTTAATGAGCCAAGTTCAACGGGCCAAGAGTATTGCAGAAGCCATGGAGAAATGGATTGAGGGAATAATCAAGGACGGGGAGAAGTACATCACCGACTCCTCGAGGTTATGCGATGAGATACAGAGTCTTATCGCCGAAGTTCAAAATCAGCTTGTGCCATGGGAGAAAGAGGAACACAAATGGCAGAATATCTTGCCCTTGTTTGCCAAAATAGAAGAATATGGAGTTATCAGGTTTTTGACGGAACACTCAATCAAACTGGTAGCGGATGAATGTCAACTCTTTGTGCTGAAGACCTTTGTTTACGAGCTCGAGGATCTCCAGTGCAGTATAGTTAAAGATAACAAGGTGGTTAACCCTGACCATGATTGGCAGTTGTGAATTTGCGGGTTGAACACATAGGATGCAATCAGGGCTTTCCGGATAAACATGGAGAAAATCAAGGCCAAGGGTAATTTCACCCTGGAAGATATAACAAGGGTGGCTAGGATTGAGTCCATGACTTTTATTGGAAATGATCAGTTGCTGAAACACACTGAAAAGATGGTGAAGCACCGATGGAATAAGGAGGCGGCGAAGGCAAAGCTCAACATGATGAAAGTACCGAACCAATCTATTATTCAAGAACTCACAACCGCCCATGACAACCGCAAAAGTGGAGAGGATGATGATGATGGAAAAGTGACATAATGCATTGATTCAGGCCTGGTTTCCTTTATTTTGTAATTTCTCATGTTTATGCAAAAACTTCGGGACATCTGTCCTAGAATACATCTTGTTGGTTTCATAACTGTTTTGGAGGAGGTCGAGTTTTCAGGGAGACCTCCCCTATTCTAAAAACTATAAATTAAGGAAAGACAGATAGAATAGGGGTTAGATTGGGTGACCAATTTTGGTTAGTTTTTATTTTTCCCTCTGTTTTGTGAATTTTCTATTTTGTAGAAGGAAGAATTAGACTGCTAAATCTGGAATGGAAAAAAATTTATACATGTATTATCGTGCCTTTGTCGCATAAGAATATATATATACAAAGATCATGTTGTTCTTGGGAGAAGGAAAATCTGTGGGTTTTGAATCTGTGTAGACACATATCTTTGCATATGCTTATCTAATCAAATAATAGTAACGATCTTTCCATTGCAGAAAATTATTATTCTTCTGGTATTCCTTCCTTTGAGTGTTTGTTTTCTTTTAGAAAAGATTCGTGTTTGAGAACAGATTTGGTTTCTTTAATCTGTTCATTCTTTATTAAACCTTTGGAAATGGTGTACTAAACTTTGATTCAGTTACCTTCATCTCTTGTATTGAAAAGATAGGAAAGATTGTTTTCTTCTTTTTAGAAACATGTGTGAAATATTGGCCTCTCATCCAAGAATGAGGTAGGCAGCCTTACATGCTTTCGGGTTAAAAGCTACTACTCAAATCAAATTAATTAAAATCATTCCTTGAATAACTAAAATAAGGGGTTGTACCTATGGAAAATTCAGAGGGAAGTGGTTTATACAACACTTACCCAATTGTTTAGTGAAACACTTGTCTTTAAAAGAAGGCGACAGAGTTTAAAATTGATCATGTTAAGAAAAGACAAATCTGTTCACTAACAGATTTTTGGCAACTCTGCTGGGGAGAAGCAAAGAAAAACTGAACTTTCAGTAGACCAACATGCCATGGACATGAAAAAATTGAACCTATAATCAGAAAAATTCACAGAGTTTGTTTTGTCAAAGACACAACTCTATAATTCAAGAAAAACGTTGAGATTGAAATTTGCTTAAAAGAGCTTAAGTTTCCTAAGGGTGATAACACTAGATTCTCGTCCATATACCAGATTGCAAAGGAGAGAAGGAATAATTGATAATTGTTTTGAAGAATTACAAGGGTTGTCGTTCGCCACAAACTTTACTCCCAAAAGAAACGCTAAAAGTAGACCTTCCTCTCCTGTAAGAGTTACTCCTATACCTTCTTCTTCAAACCCTTGGCAAGCACTAACGCTTACTGGAGTTCAAGATCCTCCTCTAGTAACCATTTATCCTGTGTTCATTATGGCCCAACCATGGGGTGTTGTTGTTGGACCTCTTGCTCTCGCAGCTCATAATCCACTTCCAAAAGGGGCAAGGGATGTCCTACCTAAATATAATGGAGACGGAAAAGTCTCAGTTGAAGAGCACTTGAATTCTTTTAATGTAGCCACTGGGATTCTGGTAGTCCAATATGAAGATGTGGCCATTAGGATTTTTACCCAAACTCTTACTGAGGGGGTAGCAGATTGGTTCAGTCATCTGCGAGTAGGATCCATAACTGACTGGCAAACAATGAAAACCACTTTTGAGAAAAGGTTCAAAAGTGTTGATGATGAACATTTGTTACTAGCTCAGCTCACACAAATGAAAAAGGAAATTCATGAGCCAATTAGGGACTATGTAGCCAGGTATAATAAGATTATCCATAAAATTCCTCAAGCCAAAAGGCCAACTGCTGATAATCAACAATGTTTCTTCATAAATTCCATGCCTCCTAACATGGGTTTTCACCTTAGAAGAAGTAGGCCGGCTGATCTTGAGACTGCACAAAATGAAGCTATACAGCCTGAAGATGATCTAATAACAGCCGGGAAATGGAGGAAAGATGTACAAACCCCTAAGGGTCAACCTCAGGCATCTACCTCTTCCACTGACCCAGTTGTTCAGCGGCTTGTCAATGATATGATTGCTTTGAAGAGGTAGATACCAAAGCCTGGAAGTTCCTATCCGCAGCCTTATCAGGATATAAGTAGGAAAACTCCAAATTAGTATAACTATGGATGATCGTTGCAATTACCTGTTGCTCCACAAAGATTACAAATAGAGGCACCTCTTGACAAGGGTGTCACGTGTTCATTCCATCTTACCACAGATCATGATGGGGGTTCTTGTCCCGATATGATAAGACATGTTCAGATGCAAAACACAAAAGATGAATTAGGTGAGTTCACTGAAGCAGAAAAAATTCAAGAGGTACCTAGCGATTCTGGATCATTCTACCTCAAATATGAGTCGAATTCGGAAAGATGTAGTAACATTTTGGTGACCCTTGAAGGTCCTGCATGTGTGATTCTAACAAGGAATCAATGAACTTCCCAGTCTTCTTCTTTTGTGAACCCTTCTAGAGGCAATTTCAAAGGTAAAGATCTCCCAAATAATAGCTTTTCAAAGACCCCTGAGGTTAGGATTTTGCAAAAGAATCATGAAGATAACAATAGCTCTTCCTCTTCCTCCTCCTTTGACATCATTTAGTTTTGTAAAGCTTCTACTATTCAACTTCCCACTACTGAGTATTTGAAACTGAATCCAAAAGAACAAGATAAGCTGGTCAAATATGTTAAGGGAGACTCTTCTTCGGAGTCCTTGGTGCCCGGATGTGTGGAGAATAGTGATTTGATTGCTGCTGAAAAATCTTCATCTGTCCCGTGCCCATTAGATAACTTGGTCGATCCTTGTGCTTTTCATAATGCTAAAAATGGGCTTGAGGTTGAGATTCTGAAACTTGAACCTTTCTATATATCCCTTCTCTTGAATTGTCAGAAGCTTAGCAATTGCATAATAGATTTAGGGGCATCAGACAACATAATGCCTTCACCTGTGGCTAGGTCTCTAGGTTTGACTCTCACGAAAACATTTGGGAGATGCTTTTCGATGGATGGGAAACAGGTTCCTCTTATTGGACAGGCAAAAGACATCCAGGCAGTGCTAGCAGCATGCCCTGATAAAAGAGTAAAATTAACTATCCTGGTTGCTGACATTCCTGCAAGTTATGGGATGCTCTTGAGTAGAAATTTTTGTAAAGACCTTGGAGACGAAATCAAGATGGATTGGTCTGAAGCTATTATTCCTCTTGGAAAATAGAAAATCAAGCTTGAACCTGAGCCCAAAAATAAGTACACTGTTTTTCCTTCGGATAACCCCAAAGCCTAGATTTTGTTTCAAGAATGCGAGTTTGGAAACTATCTCATCCTTGCACCTAACGAAAGGGAACCGAAAGAAGCTATTGATGAACTTGGCGGGTTGTGGCAGATGGAATTTGATGGAAGTTGCACCAACTCCGGCTCTGGAGCAGGGGTAGTTTTGCTGTCACCCACTGGTAATATTTTTCCGTTTTCTTACAAGTTGGATTTTAAGAATACTAATAATACTGCAGAGTATGAGGCATTATTATTAGGATTAAATGAGGCCAGATGTAAAGCTATCAAATTGCTCAAAGTTAAAGGTGATGCAGAGTTGATTGTCAGACAGGTGAGAAATGTTTATACAGTTAAGAATGACAGATTGAGGCATTATAGAAATAGGGTTTGGGATGAGTTAGAATTCTTTGATGCTTTCTTGATTGAAGCCATTCCGAGGGAACAAAATAGTAGGGCAGATTCGTTGGCCGTCTCAGCTTCACTTTTGTTACCGCATCCAGACTTTAAGGATAATTCATATAGGATTGAAATGATTTACAGGCCTAGTGTCCCTGATAGATTTGCAGGAACTTCAACTGGTTTTACTACCACAACTGCAAATACTTCATAAATGCTATCTCAATCTGGATGCCTTAATGGTCACTCAAGAGATGGGTACCTTGGATGCCATGGAGGAACAGGTTTTCCAAATGCAACGGAAAGTGAGGTTGCTACCTCATTGCTTGAGTCATGGTCTATATCCATGAAGACATTTATGCATGACTTTAAATCACTTTTTGACAAGTTTCACTCTTTATTGTCATAAACTCTTATGATTTTAATGATAATAGAAACAGGGGTTATTCAGCTGTACTTTGTCATTGTTGGCAAAGGGGGAGTAGTATTCTGTATTTAAAATTTTGATGTATGTTATGTATATTTTCATGTTTATCTCTATCAGGGAGTACTATACATTGTATTTTCTATAAAAAGGGTAGTGTATATGCTTAGGGGGAGTAATTTTGATTATGGCATATTTTTGTTGTAAAACACTTAGATGTCAAAAGTTTTCCTAAGTGTTGCCATCAATGCCAAAGGAGGAGATTGTTGGCATTTTTTATAATAATGTTGTGATTGTCATTGATGGACACACACTTGCTTTGAGATCACTTTTTGTATGTATAAGTTATGCTCAACCGGTATGTGTTCCAAACCGGTATTATGTATTATAGTCTTTAGACTATCGATGTTTTGCAGAAACTTTTTACCAATCCCAAGCGGTATGAAGACCTCAAGCGGTTCGAGAATCTCAAGAAGTACGAAGGAACTGAAGTGGCAGTTATCATTTTCCCAGTCTTCATTTTGTCAAACCGATAATTGATAAAATGTGAACTGGTAATAGGTAAATGTATGAACCGGTATTACTCTGTGATGAGTTACCAACCAGTATTGTTTTTGTGATCAGTTACCATCCACCGACACTTTGACGGTGATTTTCTGTCGTGTTACCAAATGTGTCTAGATGCAATGAACCTAGGAACTTGCAATATAATCCTATTGGACCGACATGAAACCAGATTCCTTTTTTAAAGGACATCATGTCTAGGGTTTTAGAAGATGTAGCTGTTAGGGTTTTTGGTGGTTGATGAGTTTTTGTATGTGCGATCTTAGAAGAGGAGATCAAGTCTGTGTGCTGTAACAGAGTGTGGATTTTACTGAAGACTGAAGTAATGCTGAAATGCATTAGCAATGAGCTATCATGGATCTATCCAAGCAGACTGTGTTATTTGCTAGATCATTCACTTGTTGATTACTCACATCTTCGACAAGTCTAAAACCCTTAACTGGGTAGGCCTAGAAAAGCCTTTGTAAATCCTCTGATCAGAAATCCTCTCACAAGGTAGTCTTTAATCAGACTTATCTCCTAACAGAGATTGAGATTCCTAACAGGATTTGTTCTAGTGAAGAACATTATATGACCTTAACCGGTCTAGTTATTATTTTGCAGATAGTTACTTGTGAGTTTCATCTCACTGTGGTTTTTCCCATTTGGGTTTCCACGTCAAAATCTCTTGTGTTATGGTGATTGTGCTTCTATGGGTGAATGCCTTATTTGTTGTTCAGTTTGCATTTGTGTTAACCAGTTTGTTAGTAAGACTGTTATATTAGTTTACTGCTAAATTGTTTAAGAATTTGGCTTCAATATTTTTTGGTATAATAATTCACCCCCCTCTTAGTATTCATCATATACTCCTTGCATTTATAGCTCAAGCCATGACTCCATACTTGTTACTGCATAAAAAATTATGATGACATAAAATGTTGACTAGTTTCAAAATTTGCCAATTGATTGTGCTAATTATCACTTGTTATTTTACCCCAAATAATGAATTATTGTCGATGGCAAGTTATTGTGATAAAATGGCATGCCTAGTACTAGAAAAAAGTAGTTTTATCCTTCCTCATTATTCAGTCTAGTATAGTAACAATGTCTGAGATGTCCTCATTGAAGTGAGATCAATACAAGTTCTTAAGCCTTTATTGTGTACCTTCATCAAATACTTAGTAATATTAATTTGGCAAGTGTCCTCGAGAAACAATTGATCTAAAATATCCAATGTCATCTTAGCATCCTCATCTTTTCATGAAAGCCTAAAAATGATACTGGTTGAAGGACCATCCAATTTTGTAATCAATTGATCATCTACACATCTAACCTTCCTAGTATTAGGCATGCAATCTTTAATGCATGCTAAAAATAAGTCCATATATTTGATTGAAATAAAGAAACCAACAACATAAGCTGATTCATTAAACAAAGTCATTTCACCCAAAGGGGTTCACAAGTTTTATTGCATCATGTTCCAAAAATCTTTTATTCTTATGTGCTTTGATTATGTATCCCTCACTTCTAATAGAGAATCACCTAAAATAGAAACATGATCATGGCCCTCATATAAAACTTCATTTTGGGAGGTTTGGATAGCAAGAAAAACAATTTTAACTAGGGTTTCTAAAAGCAATTGACAAGTTAGGAATCAAAGCAACTTTTATTTAGGCAAGTATTAGTGAAATTGAGTAGAGTTAATGAAGCAATGAGTTTGAAATTTTAGCAAAGAATTACATGCTATAGAAGCCTAAGTTGCTTATTTGAAAATTGTGTAGAAAAGTATAGTAATAGTCTCAGCAAGAGTGGAATACCTACCTCTAAATGCAAATTGGAATTTGATGAGAAAAAATATTTACTGATCAAGCACAATGAGGTTTGGTGAAGTGTTGGGCTTAGCTGAGTAGCAAGTACACAAGAGTTTCATTGGTGTTTGGCTACATCATGTTTGCAAATGAACCCAAGAAGATCCTTTTGTCAATATTTTTAACTATTCTCAAACCTACTTCCACCTTCACTAGCAATGTATAACTTTAAAATGTGCCAACATTCTATTTGAATTCAATATTGGCAACAATCTCTTCACCATCCTAAACTGGTAACTTATAGGCTCAATGGAACAGTGGTGCAGAAGCACCTTTCCAAACTCTTTCTCTTTCTTGTTTTGTTTTTGTTATGCTTCTTATGAAGCCATTGTACATAAAATAATGAGCCATGTGCTCATAGGTCCTACTTAGGGTCCTAGTGGAGATCTTAGGGGTCATGAGTCAAGATTGTGATTTTCTTGAAAATGGAGGGTATGTGTGTCCTTGAAGTGTTTAGGGGTCCTTTATAACATGGTGGTGTCCTTAGGTTGGCCCATTGTGGGTCTAGGAGTCATGAAGAGCAACATTGGGAAAGTTGCTCAAAAGTTGCAAAAGTTGCATGACAACTTTTAAAAGTTGTCAAGCAACTTTTCCACCATGATGTCAAGTTCTTTAGGTTAGCGTGGAAAACCCTGGTTTGGGCACATAGACTGAGGTATAGGTAGTATAAGTACTTGCAAACCCTAAATGAAAGGGTTGGATGTCAGAGATTGTATGGCCCTAGCAAAAAGATCAAACTGAGATTGTAAAACTATTACCAGTCAGTTTGAATGAAGAAAACAAGCAAGTTAACGGATTGAGAAACATCCAAATCTATGTGGAATGTTTGTCATGGTGTAAATACTTTCATTTCAAGCAATTAGTTTAGGTTTTTACTTGCAGAGTGAGTGTATTTGTAAATAGTTTGTAAATTGTCTTCTTACTATCCAGTTTTGGACAGGATTGTGTAAATGGCTGCATAACTCCATTCCCCTTTGTGGAACCACCATGAAACCATGGGGAATGAGAGTGCAGACCTTGTACCATATTGAAAAACAAGCAAGACCCTTAAAAATGCAGGAAGGCCAAGCAAAGACCCACTCCTAGGTGAGACTGGACAGTGCTCAGGTAGGAGAGGTTGAATTGCAGAGGTCTTGGAGAGCAAGGTTGGACTGAGGAGAGTACATCCTTTGGAGGAAGTGCAGAGGAGTGTTTGAAGCATCATTGGTGTGAAGGAGAAGCCTCCACCAATCCAAACAAGGTGGCTAAAACTCAAGTACTCACTGTGACCCAGGCAGACCCTGGAAACCCTCACAAAACCCTTAAAAACCCCAAAATTCACCCTAGGCACTGTACGGCCACTTGGAGGCCCAAAACCTAGAAAATCCTTGAGCCCTTGCCAATTGAATGGCATTCCATTTTGGAAGTTAGGGTTGTTTGTGCATCATTTGTGAGAGGGAGCCCTAGAAGACCGATTAGGAGGCCTAATTGGTCCTAATCCTTGTAGCCCTGTTTTGTAAGCAAAAACACAAAACAGTGAAAGCGGTAGAAAGGATGAAGATAGAAACTTCATGGGGCACATGGAGGGATGTAAAACATGGTTTAAGACCTGATTTAACCTTGCTAAGACCTTGGAAAGTGTGGAACAAGATTATCCCTTATTAGCCATAGTAAGGGATTTTGAGTCTCATGTGTAGGTGAGACCTTAGGAGCAGCATAGCAACTCATTGGTGGGTGGATTGGGAAAGGTCAAGGGATTCCTCAAACAAAGGAAGTCCTAGAGACCCTAAGGTGTGAGGAGAACACCAGGAGATCCAAGGAAAGGATCCAAGAGCATAGACTAGGCTAGTCTATCCCATACCCCATCCCATCAAAGAGTCCTTGAAACCTTATTAGTATTTGAAGAGTTTGTGACAAACTTTGAATTTATTAATAAAACTGAAAGGAAATTGAGTGTGAAATAACACTTCTAACGCAAATAAAAAAGGATAGTGAATGTAAAAAATTCTTTAAGGACCTTAAACAATTACATATTAGATGCACATATAAATTTCATATTTAAACGTTACGTTGGTTATATGGTAGAAGAGGTTTTTATAGAATGCCACAGTGTTGGACATCTCTGAGGATTTTGAGGTGCCCTTTCTTTTCAGTATGGGGTTCATTCGGGTTCTAACAAACTACTGAGGAATGGGTTGCATGTTTTTTTTTTTCAGATGTAATGTGAAGGGAAGAAGAGGATAAGTCCAGGCTTAGATATGGATACAGATATTTAGAAGGATCGATATATGATATGCCTCTAGATAGGCTCTTTTCTCTTTTGTTATTTCATTCCTTTTTCCATACATACATATTTTTGTGTGCATCTGTATATATTCATGACAACTCTGTCAGACTCAATGATAGATTATCTCGCATATAGGCATATCAATATACATACATATGCATATGAATATATTTATGTTTTGGTGAATCAGATGTCTGCAGAGTTAGAAGTAATTAAGGAACTGACAGAAATTGATCCTTTTCATTAGTGTAGGCAGAATTGTATCCTGGATAATCTCTTAAATTGAAACCCAAAAGGTTAAGATGGTTTCAAGCTAAGGGATATCCAGGCTATAATCCTCTTACATAAGATAGAAAAGATGTTATTATTCATTGAATGATTGTTGCAAGTTATTATGTTTACTATGCTTCTAACAGTCTGGCAGAGTAAGATGCAATAAGGTTTTGCAGATTCGGGATACAGGACAAAAGTTAAAGCTCGAAGTATAAGAGGATTCACCAAAACTGAGAGGATGGATCCAACCGGGAAAAGATTTGCAAGATTTTATGTATAGAAAGAAACTAAAATGTCTAAAAAAGGCAGCCTTCATCCTCAGAAGAGGAATTGTAAAAATTACAGTTGTTTATGATATCTGATCCCATAAGGGATCTGGGCTAGACCGGAGGTTTTCTTATCTCCATTCTTTCCTACCGGTGCCCACACTGAATGGAGATGTAATATTTTTTATAAAAGAAATAAATTTTGGCTTCGGCCTTTTATCGATCAAATTTTTTTTTTTTCATATTTAAACAAATAAAAACATAACGCCATATTTACATGGTAAAAATTCCTTTCATGAAAAAAATCACACTCCAAAATGGAAAGCTCAATTGTATTACAACAATAAAGGATTGCAATACAAAGTACAAAGTCAATGCTCTTCATGAGTATTTACACCAACAGACAATTCTAAAGCAATTCAAGGAGCATAATGACAACTCATAAAATAATCAAGCTGACTCATAAAATACACTAAGGCACAAAAATATTTATAGAGCTCAACATGAAGAGGTAGGTGCCCATGGCGACTCCCATGCCTAAGAGGTAAGTGGTGTTGAAAAATAAAATTGCCATTTGCATGACACATTGAGCATGGAAACTCCCAATGCACTAACTGTTAGTTCTGATACTTAATGTAAAGTACAGATACCAATAGCTAACAAGATGAGAGGGGGTGGATGAATCATACAAACTTAAACTTTCATAAAATCAAGAGATTCAACCTCGGTAACTTATACTTCAGCAACTTAACCAAAAACTGTTAAACATGCAAACTTATGAACACATAATCATAATAACACTCATAATACCAGATTTAACGTGGAAACCCAAGTAGGGAAAAACCACTGTGGGATTTCGGACCCACTAAGAAATATACTCTTCTAGAGTATGCTCGGTTAAAAGCAAATCCTGTTAAAGATTACAAACACATTGCTAGACGTGACCCGGTTAAGGAATTTTCCTCAGATTTGTTAGGATCTTCACTTTATTAGAAGTGACCTTGTCAAAGGATTTCAAACACTCACTTAGAATGTTATCTTGCTAGAGGGTTTACATATAAGACTGTTAAGTCCACTCGGTTAAGAGATTTTCTGTTACTTACAAAATAACAGTAATAAAATCTATCTACAACTTCACATCTAAATTGCTAAAGCAGATTCTTATTTGCTCAAAACAATCTAGTCATAGGACTTATCTTGTCCCTCTTCTGGGCTCTCTACTTTATTATTCAAACAAGTCTTCAAGCTTCTGTGCTCAGTAATCACTATGTAGCATCCATGTGCATACACTTGTCCGCATACATTGGTTATTAACAATTTCTTATTTATAAACAATTGTTAACCTCTAAATCTCCTTGATCACATTTCCCATGATCAATCTTAGCCATCAGATCTTCAAACTTGGCTAAGTTCAATGTATCCTTCCAATCTGAAAACGTTTTGCCTTACCCCGGGACTTGCATTCCCTTCTTGGAACTTGCATAAGGTTATTGCGGTTCAATCTGCGTTGTAGATCTTCCTGCCGATTTTTCTTTGCCATAGATCCTTAACAAACTTCATGCACGACATACCAATCATTTATACATCTCCAGCTAATCATTGTCCTTTATTAAATAATGTTTTTATCCATTCCATGCGCAATGTCATGACTCGGTTGCAACTCGGTAAATACTAAACTTTACTCGGTAGACATTTCGCCTTCATTAACTGATATCGATAACCTTAGGGTTTACCGACTAGGTTCTTTGCTCAGTTGCATAGTATAGTATTAACCTTACAATTAACAACATATGTTGGATATCAAAATAATCTAAACATCATGATCTCATCATTGTCTAACTCGGTAATAGTTGCCCATTGAATAACTTATTCCTCCCTTTATTCATCACATTCTTTCTGTGTCTTTTACCGACATCTTAATTCTCTTCTAATCAATCTTCTCAAGATATGGAAACATCATACTGAATCAGATAATCAATTTCTTGACATCAATGATAAAATAATGTTATAAAGATAATTATCATCCTTCTTCAATTATATCAATAATCTTCAACAACCTTCTCAATATCCTTATTGAATATCAACAATCTTTCTTACTGTAATGCCAACAATCTCCCCCTTTGGCATTGATGGTAAAACCAACAATTAAATGGTAATACCAACAAGATATTCAAATTGATTTGGATTCAAATTATTGTTAGACTTCTCCTGTTATCCTTGATCTGTTGTCTTCTGAAGTCTTCTCCATTTTTCATTAGGCTTCTGAGTTGTTTGAATTTCATTTAGTTTTCTCCATTTTTGCAATCTACTCCCTCTGCCATTAGTCTTCTATTATTTCCATCATTCAGGGCTTTACCATGCAGTCAACCATTTTAGTCTTTCAACCATTTAGTCTTCTCCCCCTTTGACAACAATGCCAAAAAAGTAAAAGAACTAAATCATGATTTCTTCCTCTGTGAAGTGATTTGCCTTGTTGTGTAACATCTCAGTCTCGGTCAGATCAACTTGTCTCTATTCATTTTTTCTTGCACACCTTTAGAAAACCTTCTAAAGTGCGTAAATTGGCATCAATCCACACATAATATTCTGTAGAGTCATCGAATTGATGCTTTCACTGAACTCGGTCAGTGAGTAGAAGATAGGGGTAGGACCCCTAACTTGTTTCAGAGATACTCAAAAGTGTCCCTTGGCAGTGGCTTTGTGAAAATGTCTGCTAATTGCTCCTTTGAACTGATATATTCCAGCACAACTTTCTTATCTTGAACTTCTTCTTTGAGATAGTGATACTTTATAGATATATGCTTTGTCTTAGAGTGCATCACTGGATTCTTTTAAATGTTAAGGGCACTAGTATTATCACAAAATATAGTTACTAGCTCGGTAACTTTCTCATTTATACCTTCCAACAGTTGTTTGATCCATGCTATATTGGTACAATTCAATGTTGCAGCAACATATTCAGCTTCCGTTGTAGATTGAGAAATACATCCTTGTTTCTTGCTAAGCCAACTTACTAGTCTTTCTCCTAAAAAGAAAGCTCCACCACTTGTTCTTTTCCTGTCATCTATGTTGCCTGCCCAATCAGCATCAGTATAAACTTTTAGATCAAAATTATTCCTCTTTTCATATACGAAGCCATAATCTTCAGTGCCTCTCAGGTATCTAAAAATTCTCTTGATTGCTGGCATATGAGTTTCCTTGGGATCTGTAGAGAATCTTGCTACAATACCTACTGCATGTGCTATATCCGGTCTACTATGCACAACATATTGCAATTTTCCAATCATAGATCAGTAAAGTGTCTCATCAACAGATGCAGATTCATCATTCTTTGATAATTTATAGTTAGTAGTCATAGGAGTACTTACTGGTTTAGAATCCTCCATTCCAAATTTCTTCAAGATTTCCTTTATGTACCTGGATTGAGTAATGAAAATCTCATCTTTCATTTGCACTATCTATAAACCTATAAAATACTTTATCTCACCGATTAGTGACATCTCAAATTCTTTGCACATTTCATTTCCAAAGTTCTTGCAAAAGAAGTCATTACCACAAAATATAATGTCATCAACAAATATGGCTGAGATCAGTATTCCATTGTTCTCATCTTTTTTCATGTACATATTGTTGTTTTCACTTGTCCTTATAAAACCAATCTTGATTAAATAAGAGTGCAATCTTTCATACCATGCTCTAGGTGCTTGTTTCAGACCGTATAAGGCTTTATTCAGTTTGCATACCTGATCTTTACTCCTGTCTTCAACAAATCCTTCAGGTTGTTCAATGAAAACTTCTTCTTCTAGTATACCATTCAAAAATGCAGATTTAACATCCATTTGATATACCTTGAAATTTTTGAAAGTAGCATATGCCAACAATGTTCTTACTCCCTCAAGTCTAGCCACAGGTGCAAAAGTCTCACCATAATCTACTCCTTCTTCTTGAGCATATCCTTTGCAAACTAGTCTTGCTTTGTTGCGAATGACCTCACCTCTTTCATTTAGCTTCTTTCTGAAAATCCACTTAGTACTGATTACATTTTTGTCCTTTGGTCTTGGGATTAGTGTCCATGTGTCATTCTTCTTGATTTGATCAATTTCTCCTGTCATAGCATTTACCCAATCTTCACTGTTAAATGTCTCTTTCACTATTCTCGGTTCAAATTCAGAAATCAGACATGTGTTCTGTCTCAGTTTGTTTCTTTTCATCACTGGATCATCTTTATCTCCTATAATCTGACTTGATGCATGATGTCTTCTGACATATTTGGCTAATATAGGCTTGGTAGGTTCTGTATGATCTTCTTCATCACTCAGTAATTGGACATTATCTTCATTTTCTTTAGCAGCTTTCTCGGTAGGACTTCTTGATTGAACATAAACAAATTCTTCATAATCTTCTAGTTCTTTGGAATTTCCTTCATCATTTTTTTCTACAAATTCATCAATTTTCACATTTGCACTTTCCACTATTTTGTTAGATGATTTGATCAGACATTTAAATGCTTTACTTCTAGAAGAATAACCAATAAATGTTCCTTCTTCACTTTTTTGATCAAACTTTCCATTTCTATCATCTTTGTGAACGTAGCATCTACTTCCAAAGACTTTAAAGTAACTTACATTAGGTTTCTTGTCATACCAGATCTCATATGGTGTCTTCATTGTTCCTTTCTTTAGTTGAACTCGGTTCAGGGTGTAAACTGCAGTACTGATTGCTTCTCTCCAAAATGTTTGAGGTACCCTCTTTTCTATCATCAAGGTTCTTGCACAATCCACAATTGATCTGTTCCTTCTCTCGGCTATCCCATTTTGCTAAGGTGTTCTCGGTGCAGATACTTGCCTCTTTATACCATGATCATTACAGTAAAAGTTAAATTCATCAGAAGTGAATTCTCCTCCTCTATCAGATCTAAGACATTTCAGTTGTCTTCCTGTTTCATTTTCAACTCTTGCCTTGTACCATTTGAACATTTGAAAAGCTTCTGATTTTTCTTTTAAAAACATAACTGACATCATCCTTGAGTAATCATCCACAAATAATATGAAATATTTATCACCATAATAACTTTGAACTTTCATAGGACCACAAAGATCAGTGTGTACTAGATCTAAAATTCCTTTAGAAGTGTATGACTTACTTGTAAAGCTTGATCTTGTCATCTTACCCATCTAGCATCCTCGGCACATAGCATTCTTAGGTTTTTCAAGACTCAGTAGACCTCTTACTCGGTGCTTCTTATTTATTTTGATCAGATTATCAAAATTTACATGACAAAACCTTTTATGCCATAACCAGGTATCATCTATCTTTGCATAAAGACACTTGTTCCGAGTTGAGTCAAGATGAAATGTATTACCTTTTGTTTGTGTCCCGGTAGCAACTAACTTTCCATGTTTGTCATGAACTTTGACAATTCCTTTCTGAAATTATATTCGGTATCCTGTATTGTTTAGTTGTGCTACACTCAACAAATTATATTTCAAACCTTCAACCCAGTATACATCATCACATTTAGCATTGTCAAGAAGTGTTATAGATCCTTTACCTTTCACCGAACAAGGTGCGTCATTACCAAATCTTACATAGCCTCCATCATAGTCTTCTAATTTAAAAAACTTGTGTTTATCACCTATCATATGATGTGAGCATCCACTGTCTATGATCCAAGAATCATTGTTATTTATGTGAGATATTAGGGCTTTTTCTTCATACCTTTCCTCATCAAATCCATCTTTAATAGCCACATAAACAACTTCCTCAGTATCAGTTTCATCAGATTTGTCATCGTTGGATTCCTCATCTGCTAGTAGACGTGTCTTTCTATCTCTTCTTCTGAGTATCAGTGTCCTCTGTATTGGTTATCTTTCTGCCTGTTATCTCGGTATTCTCTCTTTTCACTAGATTCTTTGTCAGGGCAGTTAGAAGCCATATGTCCTATTTTATCACAATTGAAACATTTTAAAGGTAGCTTTCCCTTATACTTACCTTTTCCTCTTAGTAACCTTTTGGCTAGTAATGCTTCAAATTCTTCTTGCTTCTTGATTTCCTCATACAGTTTGTGCACTTTTTCCATGTTCTTGCAAAATCTTTCACTTGCTCCACTGTGATCCCCTTCAGAGTACTTACTCATTCTATCATTATAATCATCAGATTCACCAATATGAAAAGAACTGAATGCAGATTCTACTTTATTTACCGAAGACCCACTATTATCAAAATTACTTAACTCAAATGCATGTAGCTTACCAATAGTAGCATCCAAAGAAACTGGCATGTTAGGTACAGACCTCAATTCATTGATTGCAGAGACTCAAATAGCATAAACTGGTAGAAGGGTTATCAACAACTTACTTGTTATATCATTTTCTTCAATAGTTCCACCTGCTCCTTTAATTTGATTGACAATCTCCTTTAGTCTTGTACTGTATTGGGTTATGTTCTCACCTTCATTCATCCTCATGGATTCAAATTGTCCTCTTAGACTATCTACTTTTGCTCTTTGAAAATGTTCATCACCTCCATACACAGATATGAGCTTAGTCCACATTGCTTTTGCATCATTGCGGCCTTCTAGACCATTAAACTTTGAATCGGTCAATGCTGATGTTATTTCAATCATAGCTTGAATATGTTCTTGCTTTGCTTTAATCTCTTCCAGGGTCATAGGGTTGGTGCTCGGTGTAATGTAATCATTCTCCAAATAATATGTTGCATATTCTCCAATTCCTGATAAATGTAGCTTCATCCTTTTTCTGCAATGTGGGGAAACTTGACTTATTCAGCTTCGGTGCATCCCTTTTATACATCTTCGGATCTTTGCCTCAAGTACCTTTAAACTTTTTCTTCCAGAGTCCAAAGCTCTAATACCAATTGTTAGTTTTGATACTTAATGTAAAGTACAGATGCCAATAGATAACAAGATGAGAGGGGGGGTAAATCATACAAACTTAAACTTCCATAAAATCAACAGATTCAACCTCGGTAACTTATACTTCAGCAACTTAACCAAAAACTGTTAAACATGCAAACTTATGAACACATAATCATAATAACACTCATAACACCAGATTTAACGTGGAAACCCGAATAGGGAAAAACCACTATGGGATTTCGGACCCACTAAGAAATATACTCTTCTAGAGTACGCTCGGTTAAAAGCAAATCCTGTTAAAGATTACAAACACATTGCTAGATGTGACCCGGTTAAGGGATTTCCCTTAGATTTGTTAGGATCTTCACTTTGTTAGAAGTGACCTTGTCAAAGGATTTCAAACACTCACTTAGAATGTTACCTTGCTAGAGGGTTTACATATAAGACTGTTAAGTCCACTCGGTTAAGAGATTTTCTGTTACTTACAAAATAATAGTAATAAAATCTATCTGCAACTTCACATCTAAAATGCTAAAGCAGATTCTTATTTGCTCAAAACAATCTAGTCATAGGACTTATCTTGTCCCTCTGCTAGGCTCTCTACTCTATTATTCAAACAGGTCTTCAAGCTTCTGTGCTCGGTAATCACTATGTAGCATCCTTGTGCATACACTTGCTCGCATACATTGTTTATTAACAATTTCTTATTTATAAACAATTGCTAACCGCTAAATCTACTTGATCACATTTCCCATGATCAATCTTAGCCATCAGATCTTCAAACTTGGCTAGGTTCAATGTATTATTCCGATCTGAAAACGTTTTACCTTACCTCGGGACTTGCATTCCCTTCTTGGAACTTGCATAAGGTTATTGCGGTTCAATCTGCGCTGTAGATCTTCCTGTCGATTTTCCTTTAACATAGATCCTTAACAAACTTCATGCACGACATACCAATCATGTATGCATCTCCAGCTAATCATTGTCCTTTATTAAATAATGCTTTTATCCATTCCATGCCCACTGTCATGACTCGGTTGCAACTCGGTAAATACTAAACTTTACTCGGTAGACATTTCGCCTTCATTAACCGATATCGATAACCTTAGGGTTTACCGACTAGGTTCTTTGCTTGGTTTCATAGTATAGTATTAACCTTACAATTAACAACATATGTAGGATATCAAAACAATCTAAACATCATGATCTCATCATTGTCTAACTCGGTAATAGTTGCCCATTGAATAACTTATTGCTCTCTTTATTCATCACATTCTTTCTGTGTCTTTTACCGACATCTTAATTCTCTTCTAATCAATCTTCTCAAGATATGGCAACATCATACTGAATCAGATAATCAATTTCTTGACATCAATGACAAAATAATGTTATAAAGATAATTATCATCCTTCTTCCGTTATATCAATAATCTTCAACAACCTTCTCAATATCATTACTGAATATCAACAATATTTCTTACTGTAATGCCAACACTAACACCTATCTCATCCAAACAATCATCTTGCGTAATAAAATGCATGCTCAACATAGAAATTGTCATAACCAAGAATAGGTGCCTTCCTTACCTCACACCATTCAAAAGTAAACTCCAGCAAAAATATTAGTTTTCAAACATTAACTCTCCATGACTCTTCCACCGAACTAGCAATTGTCATAGTGATGATAGGAAACTATCATAGTCTCAATATAGCATCTTATGACACTAGTCCCCTAAAATTGGGGACCTCTAAAGTGGGTGCCAATTTCCTAGAAAACAGGAATCTATGTCATAGTCTCACCTTCCATATAGGATACCACCTAATCAAGAGGTCCCACAAAGGTGATATGACAAGATGGAGTTATAAACATAGGATATAACAATATATGCAACAAATAATTAAAGAATTCAACATATTAGGACTATAAGGATGAGACACCTTAATCACCATTATGAAAATATCAAATAGCCAAACCACAAACACAAGATATACTCTAGGAAAACACTCATGGGGAGAAAATGAAGCCTCCAAATGCATCCATACTTCATGTATTAATCATCTGTAAAGAAATGCAAAGCACTTATAGAATTACAATGAATACTCTCAAACCATCAAACCCTCTAATGCATTCCCATATATCCAATCATGAATCCATGCCATACTCCATGAATGGAATCCTCCAAAGGACTCAATACAATAACAACCCAAACCACCATCAAACCTTAACCACTCAACATGTGCTTTCTTTTATAGACACAAGCTCATACACATACAACCAAGTGGTATAGTAAAACCATGTGCCACAAAATCATGTGTTACCTAATCATTGACTCCACATTTAATAAAGTTTTCTCTTTTTAAATATCTTTCTCCAATATTAAATAATTACAATATAATAAATACAATGTTACAATACAACATTAAAGTGGCCCTAAGAATATTCCAATGGAATCTCTACATGTTACACATCCATGTGCAGCTCCCATAATAAATAAAATATTGCAATTATAAATATTATTTTAAAAAGTATAGGACATCTATTTTTCAAGCATTCTCCTACTTGTATACATTGCATAAGGGTCAACCAATGAAATACAACATTATACCATACATGAAACCACATTAATCTCCAACATGCTTTCGTACTCCAACAAGATACCTACAATAAAACTAAGTGACCACCATCTAAAGAAATAAAACCTCTCATTCTCCAACATTCCATCTATGGAAGAAAAGGAACAAACCAAGGTGAAGATGTACCAATCCAAGAACACAAGCATCAAATCCAATGTGATAAAAAAAACTCCAAGTTGTTGTCATAAAGAGAAAAACGACATGATAGAAAATGACATCTACAACACATGTTAATAAATCCAACCATCCATACCTCCTAGGTATAAAGAACATTAGTAAACTCGTGCCAACATCATATCAACCTATAAACATAATCAAGCTCCCTATATCAACACGTATCAATGAAGTACATACATATTCAGGAACTCCCAATGCATTAACAATACCAAATCTGAAATGAAGTTCAAAGCATATCAAGTCTACCAATCCATGTTCATATGAAGGTGTGATAAGTAAATCAAAACATGTAGTACCAAGAACAATCACAATGATCCACACATACAACTCAAATTATGCATACTCCACTATATGTCACCATCCTACTAAAATATAAGAGAAAACATAGAATGAAGAGAGACAACCTGTAAACCATAGCATGTCCTCCTACCAACACCTCAAATAAGCAACCTAAGTCAAATATGATGTCCTTGAAAATACCCCAAATAAAAAACCATAACAACACCCAAAACTCTATTCAATCTCTCAGATCAAACAAACATATAGATCATGTAATGCCAATGTGGGTGTAAGCCTCTCATAACCAAGAATATAAAACTCAAAGTAACCATTTCCAATGAAGGAAACCAACCCACTAAACCATCTCCTAATATCCTCATAATGATATCATAAAAACAACATATGCACATGGAGATAACCAATGCAAAACATCACTCAAATGAATCTTCCAAAACTAACAAACTCCACAGCTCAAGATCCATATCTATGAAAGATGAGCATAAACATAATGCACTTGAAAGCGATGAGAAATACCTCTCAAGTAGTAAACTATTGAGTAGACCAATAGTGGGGAATAAGAATGCTCATCAAGCTATCCAAGTTATCATGACTCACACTAAGAACAATCTCCTCATAAGTATATACCAAATGAATACTCCTTAGTCTTCTTATTGAAACAATCAACCATCTCAACACAAGCCTTTAATCACAAGACAATACTAGCATTACCTATGTCTCCATGTATCCATGAGCACCTGTAACCAATCAATCCATCTCAAACTTCAAATACAACATAACACCATCATGAAGTAACTAAGAAAATGATTATGCCCACCATACAAAGAGAACCACCCAAGATCAATGTCAAAGCTCCAACCTTGAGAACCATGAACATAAACATGACAAAATGATCTAACCATCTCCTAGGAGATCACATACTCCAAGTAAACAAATCAAGGGCTCAAGAGAAATGCATCATGCCAAACTCTAAACTGGTAATCATAAGTAAACCATGACATAATAACAAAAATACTCCAAACCAAACATCAACTATAACCATCTCCAATCCCATGAAGATAACCATCTCCTACCAATGCACCTACAAATGTGAAAGAACCTTCTGTAGTAACAGGATCTAAAGACTCCTCCAAACATCTACACACTAAGAAGATCATCCACTATCCAATGGTGAATTCACATCATTGCTAATAATTCATACTAAACTGTGATACCGAGTAACACATGGCATCGCGACAACCATCTCCTATATGAAGAACATCCAAGTCTACACACATACAACTGAAAGTCAAAAAGATCAAGTGTAACAATGAACTCCAAGACAAGAAGATACATACAACCGCCAACAAACCACCAATTATGAATCAATCCTACATTGCCAATGCATCGCTATCGTAAGCTAACATTGAAAATATAACCAATAAATAACCAAGCTATCATGACATCATGACAAACCACATGCTACAAGTCCCAACACCAACTCTCTCTTTGGGTACTATAAACATCATCCATCTTCTCATCTCAAAGCAAACATACCAATGCGCAAATGACCAAAGACAAGGCCAACTAACGGAATCAACAACAAATATAAATCAAACCTGGTGGATGTAGATAGTCCACATACAAGTCATCCCACTGCAACTTAATAGGTCCAATTGATAACTTAATGATGAACAGTGAGTACCAAACCGGTACTGAGAGGGGGGTGAAACAGTACAGGCACAAAAACCTTTTTTTTGAACCAGTTTGTCTGCAGATACTGCACTTTGGCAAACAAACAGTAACACCGGTCTTACACAGAGTACAATCGGTAAAACCAAGAATAACTGAGACAGGCATAAACCGGTTGACACATCTTTTCATACAATCTAATACTTCATTTCCATTTCACCCTAATACATGAACAGGTAATCTATCATCAAAAATATATATAAATAGCTAGATCAACATGGTTTACCGCTTGACACAAGACACTAAATAATCACATGAAAAGCATCACACATGACACAGATTTTTCACGTGGAAACCCATCTGGGAAAAACCACGGTGGAGATGAATACCCACAAGCTGTTTTTGAACTATTTAGAAATCCACTCTGTTAGGAGCCTAGTCCGGTTAAAGACTGTTACAAAAGGTTTTGTTAGGAACCGATCCTGTTAGGGATCACCCAGTTAAGGGATGGCTAGAATACCCGGTTAAGGGTTAAACCCTGTTAGAGGTTACCTTGTTAGAGGATTTTATGAACTCAATGGCTTTGAGTCACCCTGTTAAAGGATTTACAGCAAGTTGGTTAAAGCTACTCGGTTAAGGGATTTTCCAACTATTGAAGTAGTTAAAGATCAACAGGTATTACAATGATCTAGTAATAGCACTCAATGTCAATGCAGATCCGCTTTAGTTCCTTCCTTCTGCACACACACTATGAAGGCATCAATCCTCTTATCTGGTCTAGCAAGAATCATGTATCTCTGCACTTAGATACACACACAACATTTGCCAACAACCTAAACATGAAACACAACATCGACCTTATAGAAAACAGCTAGGTCAGCAGCATAAACCCTAAACCCTAAACATTTAGGTTTACCAATACAGTCGGTTCAATCCTGACCGTTAATCACATTTCATTGAATACAACAGTCTTGAACATATCTCAAGACGTTCTCCATCGTTCATTCTTTGCCGCTTCAGGAAGCTGATAACCCATCACACGCTCTCCACCATTTACAGAGACTTCACACATTCCCGAGGTGGATAGGATCTATCTCCTTCATGCAAGATCCTTCACGCGCTCAAGCTGACGTGGCAACACGATCTGATCTTCACTACAATGCTAACTCATCACACAAACTTGGAACACTTCAACCGGAAACCCTGAAGTTGAGACTACCAACTGGTAGTCATGCAAAACCTTCATATATCGGTTCTCATACCAACATACCCGTTTACCTCAAACAAACATACCGCTTCACCTTTTCACATATACCGGTTCACAATGTTATACCGGTTCTCACATATACCGGTTCTTGGTATCATACCGGTTCTCTTGCCTGTTGCAAACTTCAATTTACCGGTTCACTCTTCAGCATATTGACATCAGTGACAACATACAATATCATGATGTCATCATACTCTGCACATATGCCAACATGTCCCACACAACTACATAACTTCTAGGTCAAACATTGAAACATGTAAACTCATCATCACATTAGTAAAATACAAACTAAGATATGAAAAAGAATAATCATGTAGACTACATGACTCAATCACCAAATCAACATCTGATTTGATTTGCCAAACATGTTCACATCCAAGTACCATAATCAAAGAACCAAATATGCATCAACAACCTCCTAACATCAACCAAATCACCACAAACATGACCATGTCGTGCCAATGCAAAAAGTATACCTGCATAACCATGACACCATAATCATCACCAATGGTGTACCTACACTCAACTATCACCCATATGAGACTCCAAGTCTCAACCCATGTCCAACCATGTGCTCAAAACGAATACAAATTGTGACTTGTCACCATCAAAATCCAACACTGAAAAACAGCTATAAACTTGTACCAAGAAGCACCAAATTTGATAATCAGCTATAGCATCATAAATATCTGATAAAAAATATTTCTTTCCTCAAGTTTTCGCCTCTTGACTCATCTGGGTCTTCACACAATCACACCACGAATCTCAAGCACCTACAAGTGATCAAACAAGTACATTGTTCGCAATATGAAGGAATTGATTATGTGTTGCATTGATGTTTTGTCATTGATGTTAACACTAGTTGTTATGATTGGTTACCGACAAACAAATTTTGCTTACCGGTAGAAGAACTAGTGTTACCGGTAGAAGGGACTATCAGTTGGATACTACTGACATGTTTGGATCAATGGAATATGTTTGGTTTGATGTTTCTAGAGTATGTTTTGGTCAGTTGGTATCGACTTGATGATCGGATGCTAACATACACTCTAGTAAGCCTATACTGGTAAGGGTTTAAGGTTTTACTGGCAGAGCTTTTACTGATAAATCTTTGACAGGATGCATAAGTGGTATTGGCGTGGCTTCTACATGGAATTTAGGATGCAAAAGGTGGTCTTTCCTCAAGTTTTCACCTCTTGACTCATCTGGGTCCTCACACAATCACACCACGAATCTCAAGCACCTACAAGTGATCAAACAAGTACACAACTCTTCATTCCCATCAAACTGATAAAATAATAGTACCACTATGTAGTCAACTGAGAGTTCTCTTCAATGCCTATTCAAAATTGAAAATTTGATTTTGTATGCAAAAGTTAGGAACAAAATCGTGTAGTGGAGAACATATGTTTTTTGGCCCCAGAAATTGATCAAGATAGCAAAATAATGGAACTAAACCTGTACCACTATGTAGTGCTTGGAACCAACTTTCCAACAAGCATAAGTCCAAAATTTGACATCCCAGGTGAAAGTTATGTCCATTTGAAAAAAATGTCAATTTTCTTATATGGAAATAATTTGTGAATTTTAAATATTTACTTTTTCGAATGTTAGACAATTTTTTTTTTGTTTATACCAAGCTAACATATATTGTTTTTGTAGAATTTAATATTTTATTTGTTTTCCCAAAACATTTGGGCCAACCCTTTTTACAATGATCGTTGCAATATAGTATTAATATTGGGCAGATTTTTAAATAAATTCCAAACTACATTAAATAATTTCAAAGCACAATTAAAAAGGTCAAACGACAGTTTAAAATATTTTGAACGGTTTTTTTAATTTTCGTTGGGCGGTTTTGACCCATGTTGACGGCGATGGGCATGACAGGCACTGCTAATAGTAGTACCTGCTAGTATCACTGACAACGAGTACCACTATCACATGGTACTATGCACAAGCCCATGGGGAGGTCTACATAACTTTGGTCAAAATGGGTCAAATTTTATATCAAAATTCATAACTCAGCCAACCTAGATCTAATGGTGAGGTCCATTTTTGCCCAGGAGGTCAATTCTACAAACTTCCCCCACAAAGCCCTCATTTAAATACACAACCAAGAAACCTATTTGACCTAATGTTTTATAAACCTCAAATATGCAAAAAACCCATCATACCAACAAATCCAAAACCCTCAAATTTACAATAAAACAACCTGCAAGTGTGTTCCATACAATGTAATGTCCCAAATCTTTCATGCATGTCCATGGCTTCACCTTCGCACCTCTTCCACTCAAGTTAGGGTTATAACTCTAGATCAACCATAAAAGTTTTGATACCACTTGTTAGGGAATAATGCTCCATACATTTAATCCATTTCCTACATAGCCCATGAGAGAAAAATGTGTATACAAGCTTACAAAATCACCATTGTGAAAAGATCAAATAGATAAGCATTCATACTCCATGTATTAATTAGTCATAAAACAATACAAAGCTCACTTATAAAGTTACAATGAATACTCTCGAATCATCAAACCCTTCAATGCATTCCCATGTGTCAAAGCATAAATCCACACATCCCATACCATGCTCCACAAATGCAATCCTCCAAAGGACTCAATACAATGACAACTCAAATCACTAGTGAACTTTAACCATTAAACATGTGCTTGATTTTATAGATGCAAGCTCACACAAATACAACCAAGTGGTAAAGTAGAACCATGTGCTACTTAACCATCGACCCCACATTTAATATTGGATACTATTTTTTCTCTTTTTAAATATCTTTCTCCAATATTAAATAGTTAAAAATGGCCTCGAGAATATTCCAATAGAATATACATATTACACGTTCATGTGCAACTCACATAATAAATAAAATATTATAATTATAAACATTATTATACAGGGTGTACAACACTTTAATTTCCAACAACATTCTCCCACTTGTCGAAGACCTGTCAAGAATCAATCTTCACCATCTATATTTAGGACCCCAAGGCTCATAGAACTGGCACACCATCTGAACTTCTTTGTCCTCACCGACATCATCAGTACATTTGCAACACTCACCAAAGAATCAACCTTTTCCAACTTCACCTTTCCATCTTCTACTATATCATGAAAAAATGAAATTGTACATCAATATGCCTTATAATGGCATGGAAGATATGATTCTTTGCTAAACAAATTGCTTTGACTATCACAACATATAGTAATCTGTTTTGTATTAAAACCAATGTCTAAACACAAACGTTTAAGCCAAATGACTTCCTTACAAGCATGAGAAGCTATCATGTACTCTGCTTCTATAGTGAAAAAAGTGACTACAGCTTGTTGCTTACTCATCCAATTGATAACACCATCTAACAAAGTAAATACATAACCACTAATGGATCTTTTGATGTCAACATTACTAGCCAAATATGAATCCACATATCCACAAATGCAAACTGGATGTCAAGGTCCAATGGGATAACCATGAAAACACAATGAATACTCAAATGTACCTCATAAATACCTGAACACTCTCTTAATTGCATCCCAATGCACCCATCCAAGATTAGTCATAAACCAAGGGCTCCTACTACTTGGGCAATTTCTAGCCTCATATAGACCATTCATACATTAAACCCCCTACAACACTCACATAAGGAACTCTAGTCAAGTCCTCCATCTCAATAGGAGTTCTTGGACAATCCTCAATAGAAAACTTTGTCCCCTATAACACTAGAACAAGTAACTATCTACAAGTTGTCATGATAAATATCTCCAACATAGAGTTCACATACTTTGGCTCAACAAAAGTTTTGTGTTAACTCTATCTCTTCTAATCTCAATTCCAAGAATATACATGGTTGCATCCGCATCATCTTGAGAGGATTTTTTGGAGTAAGAATTAGATAAATCTTTTTTACCTTTGTTTTTCTTCTCCTCCTTACACTCTTTTTGCATATGACTAGATTTGCCACAGTTCCAACATTTCACCTTGGACTTTGTAGGACACTTAGTGTTAGGGTTTCAAGCAGATCCGAAGCAAATATGAACTAACAATTATATGCAGATTTAAATACAAAAGATAAAGAAATAAAACAGGACACAGATAACACAGAGATTTAACGTGGTTCAATAGAAAACTTTGTCCCCTATAACACTAGAACAAGTAACTATCTACAAGTTGTCATGATAAATATCTCCAACATAGAGTTCACATACTTTGGCTCAACAAAAGTTTTGTGTTAACTCTATCTCTTCTAATCTCAATTCCAAGAATATACATGGTTGCATCCGCATCATCTTGAGAGGATTTTTTGGAGTAAGAATTAGATAAATCTTTTTTACCTTTGTTTTTCTTCTCCTCCTTGCACTCTTTTTGCATATGACTAGATTTGCCACAGTTCCAACATTTCACCTTGGACTTTGTAGGACACTTAGTGTTATGGTTTCAAGCAGATCCGAAGCAAATATGAACTAACAATTATATGCAGATTTAAATACAAAAGATAAAGAAATAAAATAGGACACAGATAACACAGAGATTTAACGTGGTTCACCCAGAATGAGTTACGTCCACCATACATAGCCGTCCAATCTTTCTTATTATCCAGCAAAAACAGTACATCAACTTTACAATGCCTTAAGCATCCCAGCCGCTTATAACATGCATTTTTAGGGCAAAAACAAAGTCGGCCTTTTTAGGGTTTTATTACAATGTCGGTTTTCATCAACAAAAAAATACCCAAAAAAATTTTCTCGGGAGCTCTCGCCCCTGAACCCCCGCTTTTCTCGGGGGCTCCCGCCTCCGAACCCCTACCCGAGGCCCAACCCGGCCCCGGACCCTGGCAAGGATACATGTTGAGTGTACAGTACTTTGCTGATCAGTCGCCACATTTCAACACTTAGATCTCCCCAAAGACTTAGACTTTTTGTTCTTCTTCTTGCCTTTCTCCATTGATCTACCACGAGCAACTAGGACCTCCTTGGCCATCTCAGAAGATTTCTTCCACATTTCTTCAAACAACGACGAAGCAACCACATCCTCCATCTTGAAAGTGGTTGTTATACTTCCAATAGCCATAACCAAGTGATCCCCTGAGTTCAGCAAAGAACATAGCAAAAACATGCATTTTTCTTGATCATCACTCTTCACACTAACAAAACCTAGTTGGTCAACAATCATGTTGAATGCATTCAAGTGATTTGCAACGGATCCTCCTTCCTCTATCTTTAAAGAATACAACTTTTTTCTCAGAAACACCTAATTTAACCAGGACCTCCCCTGATAAATATCTCCAAGTTTCTTTCAAAGTTCAACTGCAGTCTTCTTTTCATGGACATTAAGGAGCAATGAATTAGCAAAATAGAGTCTTATCAAACCCTTGGCTTTCTGATCCATTGTATCTCAATCAACTTGCAGTGTAACAATGAGTTTTGTCAAAGAAACTGCAATCCATAAATCTCTATACATGAGCATATCCTTCACTTTGAGTTTCCATAGCTCAAAATTGTCACTATTAAACTTCTCCATCTCAATCTTGTTGGATGTGCTTTCCATCTCACAACTGCAACAAAGTTATATAAAATTTTCTCTACAAACTCCCACTAAAACAAGATCAACACAAAAAACCCTTCTACCCAACAAAGATAACAAGGTTGGCTAGGCCTTGATACCAACTGAAAGGAAGCTATGTGCAAAATAACGCGTGTAACGCTAATCAAAAGGTAGAGTGCACACAAAAAAAATTCTTGTAAACCTTAAACAATTACAAATTAGATGCACATATAAATTTTAGATTTAAAAAAATAAAAGCATGACACCATATTTACGTCAGAAAACCCTTTCAAGAAAACACCTCATACTCACTCAACATCATCACCAAACAACATAACATTTGAGCACTCATTTCTAGACCATATACATCAACAATGGCCACAACTACACAACAAAACAACTACAACTTTCACTTCACATTAATGACAAACAACACAAACTGGTGTTTCCAACAATCTTCCATACAAACAAGTTTGACATCAATAACAACACAACTCATGTTTCCAACAAACTATCCATGACTCTTCCACCGATCTAGTAGTCATCATAGTCATAATGGGAAACCGTTGGTCCCAACAAAGTTTCTTATGACTCTAGTCCCCTAAAATTTAGGATCTTTGAAGTGGATGCCAACTTCCTAAAAATTAGAAATCCATGTCATGGTCTCACCTTCCATATAGGATACCACCTCAGCAAGAGGTGATGCAACAATTAATTAAATAATTCAACATATTAAATTATGATTCTCTTTGAATGTTTGTTTCCATGAAGGTTATAAGTTGTTCATCGACATCTAATGGACTATTCCAAACCCATTTGCCCAAGAGTTTTCCTTTAGTTTCAGCCTTTAAGGGCCTACCGATTGGTGCAGGAGCACCCTTCCAAGCTCTCCCTCCTTTTTGTTTTGTTGCTACTATGCTTCTTATGAAGCCATTGTATATAAAATAATGAGCCATGTGCTCATAGGTCCTAGTTAGGGTCCTAGTGGAGATCTTAGGGGTCATAAGTCAAGATTGAGATTTTCTTGAAAATGGAGGGTATGTGTGTCTTTGTGGTGTTTAGGGGTCCTTCATAGCATGGTGGTGTCCTTAGGTTGGCCCATTGTGGGTCTAGGAGTCATGAAGAGCAACATTGGGAAAGTTGCTCAAAAGTTGCAAAAGTTGCTTGACAACTTTTCCACCAGGAGGCCAAAATCCTTAGTTTGGCGTGGACAACCCTAATATGGGCACACAGACTGAGGCAAAGGTGGTATAACTATTTGAAAACCCTAAATGCATGGGTTGGATGTCAAAGATTGTACGGCCCAAGCAAGAAGAGCTTGACTGTGACTGTTTGTTGGTTACCAGTCAGATTGAATGAAGTTACCAGGCAAGTAAATGTATTGAACTACGTGCAAAACTGTGTGAAATGTCTTCTTTGGTGTATATATCTTCATTGTGAGTGATTAGATTAGCTTTTTGTTTACCGGTTGAGTGTGTTTGTAAATAATTTGTAAGTTGCAGTCTCACTATCCAGTTTTGGACTGGTTTGAGCAAATGAAGTCTTAACTCCATTCCCCATTGTGGAAACACCATGAAACCATGGGGAATGGAAGTGAAGACCCTGTACTATAGTCCCATGCAAGAAGGGCCCTTAAAAATGCAAGGAGGCCAAGCAAAGACCCACTCTTAAGAGAGACTGGATAGTGCCCGGTTAGGAGAGGTCGAATTGCAAAGGTCTTGGAGAGCAAGGTTGGTTAGTGGAGAGTGCATCCTTTGGAGGAGGTGTAGAGGAGTGAGTGAAGCATCATTGGTGTGAAGGAGGAGCCTCCACCAATCCAAACAAGGTGGCTAAAACACAAAACCTTCACTGTGACCCAGACAGACCCTAAAAACCCTCACAAAAACCCTTGAAAACCTTAAAATCCACCTAGGATAGTGTACGAACACTTGGAGGCCTAAAACCTAGAAAATCCATGAGTCCTTGCCAAATGAATGGCAGTCCATTTTGGGAGTTTGGGTTGTTTGTGCACCATTTGTGAGAGGGAGCCCTAGAAGACCGGTTAGGAGGCCTAATTGGTCCTAATCCGTGTAGCCCTATTTGAAGGCAAAAACCCAAATTTGTGAAATCAGTAAGGGGTTAGAATCTTGAAACCTCTTGGGGGCACATGAATGGGTGGAAATACCATGAAATGGACCTGATACAACCTTGCTAAGACCTTGGAAGGTGTGGAACAAGCTTAGCCCTTATTAGCCAAAGTAAGGGGTTTTGAGTCTCATGAGTAGGTGAGACCTTAGGAGCAGCATTGCAACTCATTGGTGGGTGGATTGGGCAAGGTCAAGGGAAGTCCTAGAGACCCTAGGGTGTGTAGAGAACACCAGGTGATCCAAGGAAAAGATCCAAGAGCATAGACTAGGCTAGTCTATCCCTAACCCCATCCCATCACCGATCTTTTTAAGATTGCAAAAAATTTGTTGGCACCTAACATGGTTGTGAGAAACATTGGAAATATTGACAAAATATTTCAAAAACTTTATAGAAGAGTTGATATTTCTTGTTTCTTTACTTTGGGTCAAGATTTTGATTTTTGGAAACCCTCGTCCATGTATGATGAGCTATTGAAAACCTGAAGAAAAATTTGAGTTGTGACAACCATTGAAAACACTAACAAAGCTTTACTAAATCTGAGACTAATATTTTTCTAGTGGATTCTTTATTGATCAAGCTTGTGAGAAGTTTTCGAAATTTTGCTAGAACCCTATGAGCTCTCAAAAAGCTTGTTGGTTGTGAAAACCATTATAAACACCAACAAAGCTTTGAGGAAATCTGTCAGGGGTTTAGGAAGTTATGATAGCTATCTAAAGTGCCAATAAGGTTTGAGAGAGCACAAAAGGCCTGACAAAGCTAGATAAGATTTTTTAAACTTAAAATTTTGGAGAATTTCACAAATAACATATCAAGACGACCTCAAAAGCAAGTGCAGGTAGGCCAAACCCTCAATAGTGGCAGATTAAATAGTATAAGGTTGAAACAAAGCAACTTCTATTTGGCACTGATTTTTGTCATTACAATATATGTATTCCTTACTATATAGATACTATCTTACAAAATAGGAAAGTTTACCCCTTCACCGGACTGATCGGGTTGTATGGTTTCTTTATACCCCAGGAACTACCAATAAACATCATCTTGCAAAGGTAGAAAACATTCAGAAATCATATAGATCAAAAATGATGGTCAGAAAGTCTCCCAGCTGCTTCTTTGAACTTGACACCCAGTTGTGAACATGTGAGGAGCTGAAATCTGAAGACATAGCCAACCATCAGATGTCATGGAATTTGACTGGATAAATGTCAATAGCTACAAGATACAATTCAAGCCCAATCAACGGAGGCTTCAGGAAACAAAAATAGTGATTCATTGTGGCTCAGCTTAAGTCTCTCTCTTTTGTAAATATGGTAACAACACGCTCACCTCTTGAGAGAGATTCACACATGGTAGCTACCTATCAGGAAACAAGTAAGTCTTCAGAACTCAACGAAGGCATCTTTCACTCCCATACAAGCCAAGGCCACGTCATATGCAGAACATTCTGTAGTAATTAGAATACCAACAAGCCAAGTCATATCATAACTTAGCATCTAAATGGACAATCAAATCAAGGACAGTACAATGTTGGCTGAGCAACAATGTCTCCAACTCAAAGATGCATAAAGTAATATGCGAAAGTCTACTTTTTCTCGTTGTTTAGCTGTTGGATATCCCAGTCCCTTAGTCTGGATCTTGTTTTGTCTAATGCTTCATATGCTTAATGTGAATCTGTATATCAAAATAGGTATAAAAGGTTTGTGTTATGAGCATCATTATTAGGAGGTTATAGACATGTCCAGGAAAATTTTCCAGCCATTGATAAACCTGTGCTTTTCTAATTGTATCTTTATGAATGACATTCCCATTAATTCTGTGATACAAACTGGATGAGAAATTTTAGCGAGGACAAAAGACCCAGGCCCATAGGATAGACCCAATTAAATATCTAGATAAAATATTTAGAGATACTTCAACTAATCTAATAACTTATAAATATTAAATTATTAATATAAACAATGTACGCAACCCAGAAATTAGAAAGAACATTGGGTACTGCCTCTTCTCTTATTAAAGGCAGCCAAGCGCTGTTTCTGCATAGCCAAGTCCTTATTGCCAAGCTTCTGCAAATGCATGGCTCTCACCTTCTTATAATGTTCGTGCAATTCTAAATTGCTTGTGGGTTCCAGTATATTATGTTCCCGTCCCGAGAATACAATCAAATATCGGATGACTACATTATTTTCATGTTCAGGAGGAACCACAGTGGCATAGGTGCCACGATTTACCGTGTCCAAGAAAATTTCACAAATAGCTATCACACTGCAATTTCTAAATTTTCCATTTGCCCATTCATAACGAGTCTTGCAATACCCAGCTGAAACATTTATGTTGTCTGAAAAATAAATTCCTCGTCCATGTGCCATGCCGCTAGACATGTACTGGGTCCCACTTAAGCACCTTAAGCCATTCCTGTAAAGAAAACATAGCCCGTTTATGCATCAGGGAACTTATCCAACACATGATTTGCATACTTACAATTGAGATTATCATAAGAGAAATACGTTTAAATTCGGTTTTTTTAGAATTTTAAATTGTCTTAGAATAGGATGGTCCATAGAGAGGAGATACATAACCATATAAAACATTAAGAAGATAAAACTGAAAAAAGAACATTAGATAAATTAAATAATTTTCATTGATGACTACAAATGGTCAATATGACTGCTAAATGCTTGTTACAATATCACAAGGATATAAGGCAGGAAGGCATTAGTGCGAGACAACTATGATGAGACTAACAATAACCTAAAGCCAATAACATGTCAAGTACATTCCTCCTCTAATAGCATGAAAGAGAAGATTCAATTACTTTTTCATCATTCAATAGTGAACTCAAACAATTTAAGAGTAAGTCAACAATATCGAGATTACCAGTATCCCAACAAAAATCCAAAAAAATCAAGTATATTCCACACCACCAAGAAGAAGATAGGAGCAATAACTCTTCTACCATCCAGGACTGAATTCAAGCTTGTCAGAATAAAATTGGCCATAGCACAACCTAATGTGAGGCTCCCAGACTGAAAAATGTTGCCTTGCTGAGGACCTCTGCAGACCAGGTTAGAAAGGATAATAGAGCATTTATGAAATATGTTAGAAAAACCTTTTATAAGTAAATAAAAGCACAAATATCCTTTTAAAAATCAGCATTACAGAAGTGTTTAAGAGATCAATGGAATATTTCATGGGGTGTTGTGCTATAGAATTGACAAAGTTTCTTGCTGGCCAACACAATGGCAAGGAATAGTTGCATGAGAGAATACATCTTAAGCTGCCCATTAAAATTATCTGTGGTGTAATTTTATTGGTGTAGCTCCTTAGCAGTGGTTTAAATTTGGCATCAAAGCAATTCAATTTATTTTGTTAGTCAAAATGTTGGTGGTGATCTGTATGGAAGAGGATCAGATACAGAGCACTGTCAAATTTATTTTCTACTTTTTAATGAGAACAGATTTTGAAGAATGTGTTTTGTGAAAAGATCCAAGTAAAGCCATATATAGTCTTCCCTAATACTTACAGATTCTCACATTTTGACAAGACTACAAAACTTGCATCAGGGACTGATAAATGGACTAGAATTCATTCTAGGCACGCAACTTAGTGAATTCTTGCTTAGTGTTCACCGTAAGCTTATAAAAATGTTTGCATGCGTAAAATTAATTATCATTTGTATGGTGGATACTTGTAATATCCTTTTCCAGTATTTTAAAAAACCTGCAACTTTTCAAGATTCCTGTCTAAGCTTGAGTCAAGAATTTGTCACTTTCTGATCCCAAGAGGGCGAGGTAACAACATATAGTGAACATGTGATAAGGGATCTAAACTCTACAAATCCTTTTGATTATAATAGTCAGCTGAATACTCATTAATTTAATATTATAATAGCAAGCTGGGTACTGTTGTGACCTTTTCACACCTCCCCATTGCAAATAGGGACCCCCTCTGTAATGTCCCCATCCTTGACGTTATACCATTAATGTTAGACATAACCTTTATACTTTGACCCAGTGTTAAAAGAATAAAGACTTGCAAGCATCCAAGTTCACAATATGAGGGAGACCCACCTTGGATCAAGGACCATCCATAAAAGATGAAACTATAATCAAACTATAATCAAACACTAGCCACATTGATGTCTGAAGAAGATGTTTTAGAAGAAGGAAATAGGGCCAAAGGCCACTGGCTGAAGTCAAGACAAGAATACAATGATTAAAATCAAGACGAGAATACAAATTAGATATCCGTGGTTTGGGTACTAAGGCAAAATTACATATCAACATGTTTAAAGGCATATAACCATCATAAGGAAAGTTCCATGTATATAGCAATCACTAAGTTACTGAATCTCCATCAGTAAGCATCGAGGGATTTATTATTAATAAATCGACAGAGTATAACAACCATACCAAAGCCAACTCCATTTGAAGTTGCACTCTCAGTATTTGCGGGGGAAATAGGAATGATTCGAGGAAGAATCGTGGACACTATGAACTTTGGATTGGTTGACTGAAGGAAATAAGGGATCATAGTCCTTACTTTATGAATATCAACGGAGCAGTTAAATAGGAAATAGCCGCCAAGACCTCCTCACGTTAATAGTAGAATTATGTGAGACAAATGAAAGGCAAGTGGAAGAAGTCTCGAGAGGAGACGATGTAAACCATTGAATATCAATACCATGCATTATTATTAAGGCGATAATTGTATCAACGTATCCTGAAGTCAGCAGAAAGCAATAGTCAACCATATATCAACATATCAAGAAATCAGCAAAGCA
>NC_081415.1:734537831-734581081 GCF_030272615.1 Cryptomeria japonica | reverse complement strand
GGTCTATGACCCCTTAGGACACCATATGACCCCTAACGACATGATTTGGTGTCTTAAGGGGTCCTATGGTGTCGTTAGGGGTCATATGGTGTCCATAGGGGTCATATGGTGTTTTGGGACACCATAGGACCCCTTAGGACACAATATGACCCCTTAGGACACAATATGACCCAAAGCGACCCAATATGGTATCATTAGGGGTCATATGGTGTCCTAAGAGGTCATAAGGGTTCATGGGACACCATATGACCCCTATGGACACCATATGACCCCTAACAACACCATTGGACCCCTTAAGACACCAAATCATGTCGTTAGGGGTCATATTGTGTCCTAAGGGGGTCCTATGGTGTCCCAAGACACCATATGACCCCTATGGACACCATATGACCCCCTAACGACACCATAGGACCCCTTAAGACACCAAATCATGTCGTTAGGGGTCATATTGTGTCTTACAGGGTCGTAGGACACAATATGACCCCTAACGACACAATTTGGTGTCTTAAGGGGTCTTATGGTGTCACAAGACACCATATGATCCCTAACGACACCATAGGACCCCTTAAGACACCAAATCATAACATTAGGGGTCATATTGTGTCTTACGGGGTCGTAGGACACAATATGACCCCTAACAACATGATTTGGTGTCTTAAGGGGTCCGATGGTGTCGTTAGGGGTCATATGGTGTCCATAGGGGTCATATGGTGTCCCATGAACCCTTATGACCTCTTAAGACACCATATGACCCCTAATGACACCATATTGGGTTGCTTTGGGTCATATTGTGTCGTTAGGGGTCATATTGTGTCTTAAGGGGTCCTATGGTGTCCCAAGACACCATATGACCCCTATGGACACCATTTGACCCCTAACGACACCATATGACCCCTTAAGACACCAAATCATGTCGTCAGGGGTCATATTGTGTCCTACGACCCCGTACGACACAATATGATCCCTAATGATATTATTTGGTGTCTTAAGGGGTCCTATGGTGTCGTTAGGGGTCATATGGTGTCCATAGGGGTCATATGGTGTCTTGGGACACCATAGGACCCCTTAAGACACCATATGACCCCTAATGACACCATATTGGGTTGCTTTGGGTCATATTGTGTCGTTAGGGATCATATTGTGTCTTAAGGGGTCCTATGGTGTCCCAAGACACTATATGACCCCTATGGACACCATATGACCCCTAACGACACCATAGGACCCCTTAAGACACCAAATCATGTCATTAGGGGTCATATTGTGTCCTACGACCCTGTACGACACAATATGATCCCTAACGATATGATTTGGTGTCTTAAGGGGTCCTATGGTGTTGTTAGGGGTCATATGGTGTCCATAGGGGTCATATGGTGTCTTGGGACACCATAGGACCCCTTAAGACACCATATGACCCCTAATGACACCATATTGGGTCGCTTTGGGTCATATTGTGTCGTTAGGGGTCATATTGTGTCTTAAGGGGTCCTATGGTGTCCCAAGACACCATATGACCCCTATGGACACCATATGACCCCTAACGACACCATAGGACCCCTTAAGACACCAAATCACGTCGTTAGGGGTCATATTGTGTCCATAGGGGTCATATGGTGTCCCATGAACCCTTATGACCTCTTAGGACACCATATGACCCCTAATGACACCATATTGGGTCGCTTTGGGTCATATTGTGTCGTTAGGGATCATATTGTGTCTTAAGGGGTCCTATGGTGTCCCAAGACACCATATGACCCCTATGGACACCATATGACCCCTAACGACACCATAGGACCCCTTAAGACACCAAATCATGTCGTTAGGGGTCATATTGTGTGTGTCTCTCTCCCTCTCTACCTCTCCCTCTCTCCCTCTCTCTCTCTCTCTCCCTCTTTCCCTCTCCTCCTCTCTCTCTCTATCTCTCTCTCTCCCTCTCTCCCTCTCCTCCTCTCTCTCTCTCTCTCTCTCTCTCTCTCTCTCTCTCTCTCTCTCTCTCTCTCCCTCCCTCTCCTCCTCTCTCTCTCCCTCTCTCCCTCTCCTCCTCTCTCTCTCTCTCTCTCTCTCTCTCTCTCTCTCTCTCTCTCTCCCTCTCTCCCTCTGCTCCTCTCTCCCTCTGCTCCTCTCTCTCTCTCTCTCTCTCTATCTCTCTCTCTCTCCCTCTCTCCCTCTCCTCCTCTCTCTCTCTCTCCCTCTCTCCCTCTCTCTCTCTCTCTCTCTCTCTCTCTCTCTCTCCCTCTCCTCCTCTCTCTCTCTCTCTCTCTCTCTCTCTCTCTCCCCTCCTCTCTCTCTCTCTCCCTCTCTCCCTCTCCTCCTCCTCTCTCTCTCTCTCTCTCTCTCTCTCTCCTCCTCCTCTCTCTCTCTCTAAAATATGACCAATAAAATCTTATATCTGATTTAATTGGATATCAGATTTCTGCCATGTGGCAGTTTAGTTCATAAAAGGGCGGGCAACGAGAATTTTTTTTGGGGACCACATATTTTTGTACTAAAATCGGATATCGGATATCCGATTTTGGTACTAAAAACAAAAAAAAAAAAGGGTTTGTGGGCCATTCTGTTGATTCCAAGGGCCGACAGTCTGGGTCCTATGTTTTCTGTCGACGATCACGGGGTTGCAGACAACTAGAGACAAATTAGTGCTTTTGGGAGATTCTTAAAGTGAAAACTTACATTGTCAATCATGAAGGAGCATATGTGTGAGGGAAATGGGGAGTAGTAGTCGTCGGAAGTCTAAACGCAAAAGAAAACTTTCAAATGACCAAGTTGAAGTGTATAGAGAAAGAGATAGAGAATGTCATAGGAGGAGAAGACAAGGTATGCTAAATATTGCTAATGTTACTTACACTGAAGAGGAAATTGAAATTGAAAATGTGCCACAAGTTATTGAAAATGAAAATGTAGATTTTGAAAGTGAAAATATTGAAAATTTTGAAAATGTTGAAAGTGATAATGGAAATGCTCAACATGTGGAAAATTTTGACATAGGAGGTGAAAAATTTGGAAAATTTTAACATTGAAGGTGGAATTGCCTCACCAAGTGAACCATATGTAACACCTAATTACTTTAGAAATGAAGACCCTCTCATTGATGAAAGACAAATTCCAAATCCAAGGCCTTCAAGAACCCCAAAATGGTTATTTGAAATCGATGAGAACATTATTGCGAATCTTGAAGGCAAGAGGTCAACAAGAACCGTTCAGTTGTGGGCTACAAAACTTTTCAACCAAAATTTTAGCAATAAGACATTGATCGAGCAATGCCAACTCTTTGTTCAATTGCTAAAGATGATAAAGATGAGACCATTGCTAAACAAATTGAAGATTCGTATGAACAAGAAAACGGAGAGAAATTCTATTATTGCAAAAAATCTATTTGACGCTCTCAATTCTATTGGAAACAATACCAAAGAAAGAGATAAGAGAGCCACTCGAAGAGTGATTAGAACCTCCTTAGTAAGCCATCAATTGAGGAAGGCTCATCAAATGAGACAAACTTGTGTTGATTTTAACATAAACCGTAAAACTTTGGATAGAGCACTTGCACAAAGACAAAGACTTGACGATCCACTTCAACAAGATACATGGGCATTTGGTGGGAGGCTTCCACGTGTTGATAGAAAGTTGACTGACAATGTGAAGGAAGAGATTCAACAATTTTGGCACTCTAATTCTAGAGTGTCACCCAATGTAAAGGACGTTTTGAAATTAAGAATCGGCAACCGAGACCGCAAGCCGCATCCCAAACATTTCTTGGAATCAAGCCAAACAATGTTGTACAATTTTTTTTGTGAATTACATCCAACTTTGCAAATATCACAAAGGGCCTTTGAATCTTTGAAACCATTTTATTATGTTCCTCTTAAGATTCGCAATACCTATTGTTGCAAGTACCATGTGGAGTTTTCAATGTACCATGAACTTTTATGTCATATTCATTCTACGATGCATACTAATGAGATGTTGCAAGAGTGTGGTGCAATGTTATTTTCGAGATCATCAAGAGACTTGCAAGATCTATTTTTATGCCCTAGAGATGATGGCTGCTATTTCTATAGAAATTATTGTTTGAATGAGAAGTGCTCAGAATGTGGTGGGTTGTCAAAGTTTGTTTCATGTTTTCATGAGGGCAGGGAAGACGAGTTTGGAAATAATTATGTTGAGAAAAAAAGATACGAGACAGTGAAATATACTGTGAAGAGTGGAGGTGAAGGTTCTAGATGCGAATTAGTCTCAAGAGAAGTGAGTATTGCTGATTTTATTTTGGATTTTATGGAAAATCCTTTCTACAAGTATGCAAGGCACACCCATAGGTCTCAGTGGTTAGATCGACAGTTCAGGATGTTACAAATGAATTGTACTTTAATCGACATAGATGGTCTATGATGGTTTTTTTGTAAGACTATATGGTTTTATTACATATATTGTACTTTAATCGACGTATAACAATATCCAAGTGGTGGTTGGCATGAGCTTGAATATGGTAAGTTGTATGCATCTTGAAGTTGAATATGATATGTTGTATACATCTTGAAGTTGAACTTTGATTAGACTTTGTCAACATTTGATGAATCATAAATGTCATTTTATTATTAATCTTGTGAGTGTGAGGTGTAGGAATAAATATCAATTACTTTGAAAGTCATGGATGGTTGTCCTCATATGATAACCACTAGATCATTGTGCCTTATGAAGAAAAGCTGAATAGATAATAACTAATTGAGAACATCAATTCAAATCCATAATCTAGAGGATACTAATAACAGATCTTTGTATATTTATTTTTTCTAATAATGAAACAGGTACAACTGTATTGAGATAAAATGAAGCTTTTCTCTCATATGAAGATGTCACATTGGCAAATTGGTCTTTATTATAATACACAAGACATAAGTAAAATCAAAATGATCTCAGGGTACAGTTTTGGACTTGAACCAGATTGCATAAATCTCAAGGCTTCAACTTGATTATCATTAAAGGTTTCTGATTGTTTACAAAATATCCCTTCATATCCCTTCATGGATGTCACATGCGTAGGGTATGACCCCGAGCGTCGGATCGAGTTGGGGGGGGCAAAGCAGGAGCATGCGTAGGGTAATAATGCCTAACTGGACATGTCGGAGCCGATGGTTCGTCATCGTGACGAGCTGAACAAGAAATTGACCAAGCGACAACATTCCATTGAGTGAGATTGACGATTTTTTCGCCAACTGAAAAATTGTTGCCCTAATAAAACCGTAGGGAAACTTGAAAAACCGAGATAGGCTTTTGTAGGGACCCCTCTCGTGGCCCCATAGGTTCAAACGGATCATTTGCAGGTGCCACAGATTTTGAGTTAGGGCCCATCAAAGTTTGACAATTTTGAGCACTTAGGGCACTCAAGGGACGACGCCGGTAGGGTATGACCCCGAGCGTTCGATCGAGTGGGGGGGGAAAAATAGGAGCATGCGTAGGGTAATTATGCCTAACTGGACATGTCAGAGCCAACGGTTCGTCATCGCGATGAGCTGAACGAGAAATCGACTAGGCGACAACATTCCATTGAGTGAGACTGACGATTTTTTCGCCAACCGAAAAATTGCTGCCCTAATAAAACCGTAGGGCAACTTGAAATACCGAGATAGGCTTTTGTAGGGACCCCTCTCGTGGCCCCGTAGGTTCAAATGGATCATTCGCAGGTGCCATAGATTCTGAGTTAGGGCCTGTCAAAGTTTGACAATTTTGAGCACTTAGGGCGCTCAAGGGACGACGTCGGTAGGGTATGACCCCGAGCGTTCGATCGAGTGGGTGGGAAAAATAGGAGCATGCGTAGGGTAATTATGCCTAACTGGACATGTTGGAGCCGATGGTTCGTCATCGCGACGAGCTGAACAAGAAATCGACCAGGTGACAACATTCCATTGAGTGAGACTGACGATTTTTTTGCCAACCGAAAAATTGCTGCCCTAATAAAACCGTAGGGCAACTTGAAATATCGAGATAGGCTTTTGTAGGGACCCCTCTCGTGGCCCCGTAGGTTCAAACAGATCGTTCGCAGGTGCCACAGATTCTGAGTTAGGGCCTGTCAAAGTTTGACAATTTTGAGCACTTAGGGCGCTCAAGGGACGACGCCGGTAGGGTATGACTCCGAGCGTTCGATCAAGTGGGGGGGTAAAATAGGAGCATGCGTAGGGTATTGTTCATTAAATGAATTTTATTGTTTATTGAATGAATTTTATTGTATTGTTGATTAAATGAATTGTATTGTTCATTAAATAAATTGTATTGTATTGTTCATTAAATGAATTATATTGTTCATTATAAAAACAACACTTACGATGAAATGAAATGAATTGTATTGTTCATTAAATAGCCATTATTAGCCATTGTTAATTATTGGAATGAAGATTAAAGATTTCCATGATAACACCACACACAGATGAGCAACAATTTATATGATCGAATGTCAACTTCTGTATATATAAAAATGTCGAATGATTACAAATGTATGTCCATACACAAATATGGCATAAACACCAACTAAAACAAAATGTATGTCTAAATATGTGAATGTATGTCCATATACAAAATATACATGCCAACTAGACATGTAAGCATCCCAAAACTATCTATAACATCCTAAGTTGTTGATGGATCATCAAAATCGATCCTCTTCGCCGCACTGCTCGGCTTTGAAGGATCCTGCACAAGAAAAACAAACCACGATTAATATTAGTTATATTATATAATTCACATTCGAAAAGTTAACATAAAAATGAACTATTTAATTGAACTATTCATGTTTACCTCATCTCCACGTTTTCTCTTCAGCGTTGCAGGACTCTTGATGTATGTCTTCGGTAGAGGAGGTATGTTTTGAATATTTTCATAAACAACCTACATATGTTTAGAAACATGACATTGATACAAGTTAGCATATAATTGTCACTGATAATAACAAATTATATCTACTAATCAAAAAATAAAATAAACACACATCTACTTGAGGCATCTCTTCTTCTTCTTCAGGTATACTGGGTGTAGTCATCAAGGATGTGAAGCCAAGGATTCTCTGTATATATACACAACAAGTATATGCAACTATCAATCTATGTCTAGACATGTATAATCACTATAAGTTATTTAAACTATTCATTCAATCATATTTGCATTCAATTACCTTTCCCTTGTCTCCAATTGCACTACCAGATCCTAGATCACACTGCACCGTACTCGTGCTGCTTGTGCCCTACAAGAGTAAAATAAGATATACATGCAAGTTACTACATAATCTAATTAATACAAATATAAATGATGAGCATGTATGTACAATAAAATACAAATGACTAGGTGCAATAATATATGTATCGTCAAGCTATCGAGGCCAAATGAAATGGCCGACAAGGTGCCCTCCTGAATCTGTCTCAACTCATCCTCGGTCATCAACTGTTAAATAGACCATGTAAATAAAAATTAGTACTTAATATTATCTAATTTATAAATATTTAATTAAAATATAACATGAACTGTGAAAACACAAATCTTACCAATACATCATCAATGTATGATGACGGTGCCTCCTCGCCTCTAGCATGTGAGGACTCCCCAGGGTATCCTCCAGTCTGTGTAATAACCTCTGGTGCATCATGCATCTCATGCACCTCGTAATCTGCACTGTCCACAGCAGGATCAACGGGCTGTCCAACTGGACCCAAGCATACGTGCCCACACATGACACAACTATGGGGCACACATATGTGTGGAGCCGAGGATGACGTGTCAGCACCACCTGATGCACCGCTACCATCAAAAGTAGGCTGAGCTACTGACGCAGCCTGAGAAACCAAAAGGCTACTCAAAGAGTGAATAGCCGATATGGTCCATGAAGCCACCTCACAAATGATATCAGGATGCTGAACTGCAAGTGGGGGATCAACAGGAGGAGGGGGGACATATGGGCCTTGGACTACTCTGATTGCCCCAGGTCTATTTTGGGGCATACCTAAACCTACACCCTGGAAAGGTTGGATGTCAAAGTAGTTCACATTTTTTTGTAAAACAAACTCAGCATACAATTTTTTTATGAAATAGAAGGGGATATCAAGATTGTTGTTGGGTGGTTTGTTGAAAACCATCCACCAACAATCCCAAAAGTTTTTCACAATCCCATCATTTGTGCACCATTTGATAGAAAGTTTTGTTTTTTGGGATCTACAGGCTAACCAATATGGGGATTGACAAACAATGAGGCGATTTTGGCTTTGGATATCTCAAGATCCTTGATATCCTTATACGACAAGCCATCTGCATATTTTTCCTTCATAGAATCTCGCCACAAAAGGGCGGCATCGTGCTCCTCAGTCATGGTTTCCATACTTTTTATGATCGATGTGAGAGGATCAAACAATGGGTTTAGACGAGGGATCCTACGATATACTTCTGCAATCCCCCTCAATTCATTCAAATTTTGTGCAATCAAATCTTGAATTGAGGGGGGGGGTTTGGCAAATGAGGGTTTGGTTGTTGCAGTTGTGGTTGGTTAGTGTTTTCATTGTTATCTCCCATTTTTAACCTAATTGAATGTAAACAATTAAATTTAGTTAACAAATTTAAACAATTAGGTATTTGATTTTAAAAAAACCTAGTTTTCATGAAAAAAAACCATATTTTCAATGAAAAATCAAATAAACATTCACAAAAAATACAAAAATGAATGAAAATGATTCAAAACGACAAAATTCTTACCTCTAAATCTATTTTTTAGCAATTTTTTGTCAAAAAATCGGATATCGGATTTTGACAAATTCGCGCGACCCGTGAGTTAAAAATGACTCACAGGAGTGTAGCTGTCTAAATATAAAAGTCTCAGAAAATCGGATATCCGATTTCAACACTTAAATTATTTTTAAATAACATATATAATATAATAATATATTATATAATATTGTATTATATTATATATAATATAATATAATATAATATAATATAATATAATATAATATAATATAATATAATATAATATTATATTATATATAATATAATACAATATTATATAATATATAATATAATACAATATTATATTATATATTATATAATATTGTATTATATTATATATTATATAATATATAATATAATACAATATTATATAATATATAATATAATTTAATATTATATTATATAATATAATATTGTATTATATTATATATAATATAATACGTATTATATAATACGTAACATATAATATATTTTTTAAATTAAAATTACAAATAAAAATCGGATATCCGATAAAATTGGATATTCGATTTTATCCGATATCCGATTTGCATAGGTAATTACCAGGCCAAGGTGTACTGACACCCAGGCCAAGCAAAAAGTCAACACAGATTTTCGCGTTTTTAGGCGAGTGAGGAAGGCTATTTTTTTCACATCGCCACTTTTTGGCCCCCCTTGATCCTGCACTAACCCAATATTAATATCGTACAAATGACAAATGAAATAGAAGTGATTTCTTCACCATTGGATTCATTTTACCATTTTGGAGGCCTATGTAATATTTTGTGTCCATACATGCACAAATGCCAACATACTAAAAATAGCAACCCTGCCATTTTTAGCCCTTGTTGAAAAAGAAACAATATTTTGGGTGATGCAAGACTGCTTTAACACCATGGATGATCTTGCATCAAGTGGACAAGATGAAAGTCCATGAACTCTTTGCATCCACCAATCATTAGCCCAATCAATGGGTTCTTGATTCAAGAGCCTTCCATCATAGGCTTCATCTCTGAGTGTGTTCTATTTATATGATCCTTACACTTCACTACACCTACTAAGGGGATCAACACTTATAACAATGTTATTGGGAAACGACCTATTGATATGATGATCACACTTTTCATAATGTAGTTTGTATCCTTTTATTATCCTACAATCAACTTTCCTTCTACTAGACTATACACAGTGGGTAGGGAAAATTGTTGAGTTCACACTTGATTCAATGCTTATTATATACTTGCAAAATAGAGAGATTTTTTGCAATTGGGATAGACAATCATGCATCTTAACTCTATTTGATCTCTCACTTTAATTTTGATGATCTTCTAGTAAACCTGATTGTTTTATACTCATACATCTGGAATGGATCAAATATCTAAGGAGGCGTTTGGTCACTTGAACCTATATAATTCCATCATCCACCTTGTTTTATGAGACTAATTTTTGACTTCCCTCCTACATCTTCACATATTAGTTTATTTCAATATAATGCTAGTTGTCTTACAATTTCAGCCTTGTGGGATTACTTATTTCTAGACATCACAATAATATTTGTTGAGTCACACATTGTAGATATTAGGAACATGATTGAATATTTTTACTTCCTCTTTGATGATTTCTATAGCCCACCTATCATAAATTTATCATTGCCTTTGGAGGTTGTTCTACAAGGATCTTCATATTGTTTGGATTTGCTTTATTTGATAACTTGGCTTAGCTTGATTTAGACACATGGACACTTTAGTAGTTTTCTAGGGCATTCATCGAGAGAACTCTTCTCCTAAGGGATTTTCTTTACATTCACCATTCGTTTTGTTTCCATTAAAAGGGAGGAACAATGTTTGTCTATTTTGGATAATCTTTAACATTATTCTATGAGCATTCACTTTTGCTAGAGGAGCTTCTAATTTACGAGGAGATTCAGTATCTCTTATTTTCTCTCCTATGAGGGATCTTGATTATATTTATCAAACCAAAGAAATAATTTGGGGTGAGATGTTGAGTCTTACATTCTTTTTTCACATGTACACATTTATTTAATTTCTCTCTCTTTAGGATAGGAGGTTTTTCTCATGAGGTTTTCTCATTTTCTCTAGTTATGAGACATTTCATTTGTTTGTATGGGTACCTCATCACGCTTTGAAGCTAGGACCCATTGATGTATTTTGCATTGCATTCTTCTTTAGTTTTTAACCTCTCCCTAAGTTGATCTTATGGGGGGAGGGGGAGGGTGTTGGAGTAAATATATAATCACCTAATAATTAATATATTAATAATTAATTATCAAACCCGTTCTAATTAATTCACTTAAGGTAAATTTAGGAGTGTTTTCTCTATTATTACATTGAGCTAATAATAGGTCATATTGTCTCATTGTATAGGATGAGGACACTTAATAGAGTCTAATCTAATCCTCACCTAGGGTTTGATCTCAGGTTTCTTTCTCCTTTTTATAAGGGTTGACCATTAATTGTAATAATTAATTTAGGTTATTACATCAATACAATTCTCAAATTGTTGAGAAAATCCATGTTTCTTTCAATGTCTATTTGTGATAGGTATTGTTTGTACGTGATTACTAGGAGCAATGGGGTTGAAACATTAACTCCAACAACTAATGCTAAATATATTAGAATTTTTAAAAAAAATATAAGGCATGAAAGAATTCAAAATGTGCTTGAGTAATCCTAATAGCAACATCCAATTTAGTATAGTAGAGAAACCAACATCCAAAGAAATCTTAACTAAACCAATTTTTGCATAGTTATATGAATAAGAAAATGCTAACTTAAAATAAAGAATTAATGAAGTAGACAAGTATGCATACAACCACATCACACATGTGCAAATTTAAAAAATACCAAAACATTGGAATCTTAGGTTTTACTAACAATTTAAATTTAAATTATTTCTCTTATTACTCTTGATGTAGTTATCTTATAGGACTGCTTTTAGCCATTTTGTAGTTGTTGGATTAGTATGCTTCCATTACAAAGAGGACCCTTGTTATGTGTAGATTTTAATAAGGACTTCATAGAGATGATTGATGGATGTTTTAGCTGTTTTGTAGATTTGTTAATTTTGTGGTACTATTGATCTACTTCAATTTTTTCCTAAGTGGTTAATTGTGATAGCTTTAAATATTTTTTTTTTCTAAAAATTGAAGAATTGAGAATGGGCCATATGGTAGGTCCCACTATAACAGATATCTAGTTTGATTGAGATTAAAAGATTGTAAGCTATAACATTTTTGTCATTATAGATAGAGAGGAGTTGTTTCTTGATATTTATGCATGGTCATGATTCGAAGTGAGTATTAGTGATGTGAGTGACGAGTGACTTGTAGATGATCAAATGTAGTTTAATCATTTTTGTTTGGAATGAGCATCAGTGACGAGTGACTCACTAATGGTCAAATGTAGATTTATCATCCTTTATTAGAAAGTGATTCCATCAATGATTGAAGAAAGTAGAAGATGGCTAGTGAGAGGATTTTACCATCATTTTTGGACACACACTATTTTTGCTAGAGGAGCACCTCATTTTTGGTATTTACATTTGCTATTATTGAGTTTGAGAGCTTTATGGCCTATGATGGGTTTACATTTTTAAAAAAATCAATTTTTGAATTGAGTTATCCAACGTTTCTCTCGTTGGCATATAGATTATTGAGAGACCCAATGAGCAAGTGTTACTCCTTATTGTATTGGGGATGGATCACATATAATGATATTACTATAATTTTTTTTTTAAGTTTTTCAAAGATATCTCATTCATTGGAGCTTTGCTTTGTGTTCTTCCACACATTCATTATAAGAGAAATGATAGAGTGATACTCATTTTTTACAAAGTTCATTATGAAAGAGAACAATTGCTAATGAACATTGTTTATTATAATTAGTTATTCTTTTGTGGTAATTGTAGATTTCAGTTTCTCTATTATGTTCAACATTTCATTCTCAAATAAATCAACAGAGTTTTTGCCTTCTATTCACACAACTATTGAAAGATCTGCGTTGATATTTTTACTTACTCTTTCAATACCATCAATGAGAGTTTTAAACATATCCCTCTTTAAAAAAGGTTAAAGACCATTCAAACTCGAAGTACTTGGGCATACCATAGTTCAAATGCTTTGACGTATTTTGATCTGGGAATCTCATGAAAATGATGATTAAATAAGGAAATCTGGAAAGAAACCAACGAATAAGGGCTTTTCTAATAAAAGTAAAAAAATTGTACTACCCACAGAGTTTCAAGAAAAGATACTGTTCAAAACTTCATTTGAAGTCGAGATAGAACTTTGGCCTTTATTAAAGAACTGAACGTACAATTTTGGTTCTTTCCTTCCTCACACAAAGAAGCCAGAAATTACAGAAGAATTATGACAAATATGAAACCAAACACCTTGCAAACCATGGAGCTTGATTTCTTTGACTCACTTTACATCTTGCATTTGTTTAAAACTCTAGAGATCTGATTTGATTTGTAAGGTACAATTTCAGATTCCAACTGATCCAAAACAATGGTGACAGAAGAGAATAAACTTTGTTGTCCAGTATGTCTTGAGAAATATAATGCCCCAGATGTCATTTCATCTGTAGGAGAATTTCATTTGCTTGTCCTTTCAAATGATTGCGTGAGTAACATCATAACACCGGAATTCCCGGTTAACCAAGCTTTTTGGATAGGAATCTAAGTGAATAAGCTCAATGGTACAGACTAAAGAGGAGCTCTCTTCTCTTCCTTGTCATATCACAGGGATTTTTTAAATCTCTTAGTGTAGATTTTCTTATTTATATAATGGTTTCAAGATGTAATGCTCCAGCTGTTAATGCTGACTTTTTTGGTTTTGGATTAATTGAGGATGGCACCACCGACTAAGATACCTAAAAACAAATATCTCATAGATTAGATTTTTGAATCTCTTTCGATGTAGTTTTCTTTATCTTAAATTTTGCTAATATTGCATATAGTTTTCTTTCTCTAAAATTTTGCTATTGCATGTAGTTTTGTGTGGATGGGAATTAATCATAGAGATGTTACTCTCAAGCATGGATCTTAATATATATTAAGTTTTTATTTGTTTTTCATTATAGATTTTTAATTTTGTTTTGTCTAAACAATAAGGTCTGAAGGTCTGAAGGTCTCAATTTGGATTGAATTCCTAAGATTGTCTTTATCTTGTTAGCCCTTCATGAAGAGTAATGTGTATTGAGTCTGACCATTTTTATTATGCTCATCTAAAGATACACATTTGTGTTAAAGTTGATCTTTCAAAAGGTCTCAAAGAGTCAATTGAAAATTATATTGCTTGCTCTGACTCCTCTTGGTTGAAATCCATCATGTCTATTGTCTCAAGAGGGGAGTCAGAGGTCTTAAAGAGTGTGTTACCGGGAGCTATGACTCCCCTCTTGAGACAATAGGCATGATGGATTTGCAACAAGAGGAGTCTTGACTGTTGTGAGTATCTAAGAACTATGAGAAAATCAATAGAAATTCATTATGAGAGAGAAAGAGAGAAAGACAAGCCGAGAAAGATGATCCAATATCATCAAAATGAGGAAGAAAAAGTTTTTTGTTGCTTGGAATGGGTGGGAATAGTCGTTACAATCACATTTTTCCACTGTGACATGCATCAAGGGAAAACTACATGGAATATTCTTGTTTAAATCTCAAAATTTATCAGGACATTAGCATGTTGCATAGGTGTCTGCACACCACAATCTTGTATGACTAATTTATACCAAAAATCAAACCATAGGCTACTTTATGCTTCATCTTTGCCACCTATGATGCCAAAATCATGACATCTTGATCATAGGTTGGCAAAGGGTATAATTTGTGACACAACAATTCTCCCCACTTTAATGAGCTTACTGTACAAGCAAATCAACTACACTAAAGTAGTTGACAAGACATAAAATATTAATTACAAAAGTGCATTAATTACCCCTATAAAGGATACTATAGAGGACGTAGAGGTCAACCAAGTGGATGTCAATGATGCACCTACTGTTTGATCTTAGTGAAAATCCACAACATTTGATGTGAAATTTGGGTTCTACAAAATACAAAATATGTTAGTTCCCAATAGTGGAAGAAGTTATCACAATGAGTATATGCTTTAGAAATGTGTGGAGTCAAAAGAAAAATATGGCGAATACGTGAATATATGTCCCCTCATGTTTTTTGTCCTTGGATAGGAGGGTTAAAATAATAAGGTAGGGGAGACAAAGCTAGAATCACCACAAAGTTTTTGAAAAATGGGCAATAATTTGACTATATACATCAAAATTGGGCTCCTCATGGGTCATTTTAACTATTCAATATGAGAAAATTTGCTAAGATTTGTATAGAACCTCAATAAATATGCCTTGTAGATGAGATTTTAATCTACTACACGCAGATGATCTATGGTCCGTGGTAAAGAGAAACAAGTCCCTAGACAAGGTAGGCCAAAAAAAATCAATTTCATCTTTATTTTACATGTTATTCTAAGGTTGAAATATTTTTTGCAACATGGGCATCCTAGATATGCACTAACATCTAGTCAGCATGTTGGTGTCTAGTCACCACATTGACATCTAGTCTACATGTTGACATCCAAGCACTACACTAACATCCCTTGGATGCACTAGCATCCCTTGGATATTCTATGGTCCAAGGGGCACACAAGCATCCAATGAGTCAAAAAGATAGACTTGTGTGTAACCTGGACTATAATTTGATAAAAAATTGCTTAAAAGAAGATGATAAAGTAAACTAAGATAGAATAGTTTAGCATGACATAGATTTATTTTGCAAGTCCTACTAGAGGTTCGCAGGTATAGTAGTAGGGTTGTCCTGTCTATGCTACGAAGTCAGGAAGATGGAATCACAAATATGTATCATTGACTACTATGACAAGTTGAACTCTGGTGGATATACAACATGCTAGAGCTATGGTTCCACCTGTCCATGCTCATGTCCACCTAATGGAGAGGTGGTACATAGATACCTCTTCATTTTATTTCTTAACAAGGGAGATGACTATCACCTTAGTAATTTTTATCCTATGAATTCCCATTCAAGGGGAGAGAGTTGTGTACGAGGAGGGACAAACATCCCAAGATGTTTGACATGTGCAACTCTACAACATCAATTGAGTCATACCTAGAGATACAATAGGACACATATACCTTAGGTGGATCTAACAAGGGTAAGTCACGAATGCCATTAGTGCACATGATTATGATAGATATAGTGGTGCTCTATGTCATAATAGATCAGTGAGGCCACTTACATGTGGGCCTCATTTGCAATATCTGTGACATGGAGGAGTAACAAACCATATTCACTTGGGGTTGGAGTATGTTGGCCCATATATACCATGTAAGTTGAGGTGGTACATCCATCATGAATTCCATATATTGGTGGTCTACATGCTCCTTTAGGTATGGGCCTTTGAGCATATCACTTGTATGAGACTAGTCAAGTATCTTTGACAAGTCATAAAGGACATACTTTGAGCAAACACACCCATTGGTGTGGTAGTGTATATTTTTATGACCTAATTTTTTTGAGACAAATCATGGTCTACCTAGGGATTAGTGACACGGTGTGGTATATCTACTAGGAGATGGCCTCATGGACCATTAATAGGATTCAACTTCCTAGGATGCAACATGATAGGCTCCTGGCCAGTCACCACGATCATATCATTGTTCCATACTACTGACACATAGTGATGTGTCAATTTGGGAAAATATAGAGAGTACCACTTGTGGCACCAATGTAGATCTACACTCTTGTTGAGGGGTTTCCATGGAAGGGGACCATCCTTGACCTATTATTAGAGAGATTGCACAATGATTTTGGTAACAGTGATGATGAGGAGAAGTCAAAGCTAGATTTAGATGAGTAGGAGTTATAGATGGATTCACCAATTGGTGGGAAACAATAGGCCTAGCTTTTATTTTTCTAGTGGCTTCCCTTGGAGAGGACCGTAGAGATGGTCACTATGATAGGATAGTGGGATCAACGCAATGTAGAGCTTCAAGCTGTCCTCGTTGAGTGAGACTAGGACATAATGAGGGAAAATAATTCTAAAAATTAAGTTAATGAATCCTTTCGATCAAACTTGTGTATATCCACCTTTGGTATTGTTAGATACACCAAAATATTGGGAGGGGGGGTGAATCAGTATTCATAAAATGTCAAACCCTTTAACACCATTAAAACCAAATGCAGATCATAAAGTAGATCAACAATAATGAAAAATTGAAAGAACAAAGCCTTCAACACCAATGTACATGAAGACACTAGATTTAAGGGAAAAACAATGGTGAGCAAGCTGCTTAGCGATACTTTCCAAATCCAACCTCACAATAATACAAATAGATTTACAACTTTTTTTTTAATTCTACATCCCAAGGTAGCTACAACTCCCTAAATAATATATTTATGGATTCAACCAAAGGAAGTTCACTACTCCCCAAAGATTACAAAATTTACAAAAGAGGCTACAACCTCATATCATGAATGAATTTAATGAATTCCTATTGCAACACTTTTGCACCATTAGGTGCCTTCAACTCACTTCCTCTAGAAAAATTTAGGACTTATCCACAAGTAGATACCTTCATCTCACTAACTTCATTATGCATTAAGAACTTATGTGCACACTTCACAACTGCCACACTAGACCCACACTATGTAATGATTTGATCTTCCATTTATATCATCTGCAAGAATAAACAAACTCTCCAAGGTGACCAAGATGAACCATATGAACATGAAATGTGTATTGGGAAAAGAGGTCAGCCCCAAACACTTATGTGGAGAGAAGAGAACAACCATAGTCCAATCCAAAGGATAAACATGACCTAATTAACCTTATAATACATCTACATGCTTGCAAGAACATTAACATGGTGGCACATATATTCCAAGACAGTTGAGATGAAACGCATAGGCATGAAACATTCATCCCCCAAGGAAGTTGGCCCCAAACACTTCCATAGTTGAAGGGAAGCAAATTAGGATTGAGGCAAGAGATAAACTATACCCAAATCATCTTAGCACACCTCTCCATGATGGTGCAAAATATAGAGCATTGATGCAAATATACTATGTCGCAGAAGAGAACCACTTAACCTTCCAAATGTCCACTCCAACAAACCAAAGTGTAGAGTAAAAAAGAGAACCTTATGAGCATCACCATCATTTCAATACACTTTTTCCATATAATCAAGTTTAATTTATCTAGTGTAAACCAACATATACTAAAACCAGTCATTACATACACGCCAGACAACATAGTCATGAGATATAACAATGAGATCCATACTTGCGGTACATTTGAACAATTAAAATTCAAGGAAGTATAATATATAGAAAATATGATCAAATCCTTTGAACCATAAGAGAAAATAATACATAGAAGTGTGAAGCATTCCTTTGACCCATCCTAATGAATAATAGACAATCTGAACTCAACAAACCCTAGAAATGGCTATATAGACACTTGTGACCTAACATGGGATGTATACAAACTGAACATTCTCTTTTGTCTTATTTCTAAACCGTAGAGTCATATCTTCAGTTGAAGAGAAATGCAATACAATCTCCTAAGGTAGGGACACCAAAAACTAGCACATCATACTTGAGTTATATCAATACAATAATTTATCAATCAGGAACATTTTGACATCCAACCATAAACTTCAGAGCATCGCATATTTTAACATCCAACCACGAACATTCAAGTATATAAACTTAGGTCAAACACACTCTCACCATATCTACAACACATCATATAGTAACAATCATATCATGAGTTTATATTTATGTCAACACCATTTCTGCAACAATCTCTAGTTGACATAAATGAAAACACCATATTTGCAATACGTATTAGGTTCTGAGATATTGTATGAATATTAATATTTGGATAGATAGATTTATCCATCTTAGTTTTATTAAAAATCTTGTTGTGAGCCTAATCGATTCTAGATATAAGCATTGATATTTGAGAATGTGTTGTGGAAACTAGATATATCTCCTTAATTATGGTACCCAATTTTCCTTTCAAGTGTTGGATATGCTACATCTTGATTGTTTCCTCCCTTATCTCTATCATGGATATGATATCCATCTCCTCCCCTAATGAGTCAAGAATCTTAGCTAGAGTATATGAATTTTTGCCCCTTACATTAGTTTGTGGTCAAGCCTTATAGTGTAACATCCAATTTTTTGTTGACCTAACCTTGCTTAGGTGAGTTTAAATTTTTTTTGACATCAAAATTAAGATTTTAAATAATGGTTCCCTACTTAATTTTTTAAGCTTTCTAAAAATGTAAACAAATTTGACAAATTCCATAAATTGTAGCCTATAGAGTAAATGAATGAAAAACCCTAAAATTATAAGAACTTAATCAAAAGGAATCCAAATACCTTCAAATCAAAATTACAAATGGATCATTATTCCCTTGTTCAACCCTCCAAAATTTAAAAAATAAAATAAAAATAAAAAACTATTCTATTTTACTATCATGGGAGTGAAATTAGTCGAAACCCGGTTTCATAATAATTCTTCCGACTCTACTCCAAATGGTGTCAAATCTGGATAATATTATCTTATATATAGACTTGAAAATTCACCAAATTTAAGAGAGATATGCACTTCCCAATTAAGTCTCTTTAGCTAAAAAATTTCCTTAATTCTTGCTCTCTAAGTGCCAAGATCATGCTTTTATGCCACTTGTAATGAAACAACTTGTGTAAGAGAAGAATAAAAATAAAAAATAAACTAATAAAAGATAATGATTAAGATTAATAATAAGTGAATTCAAAGGGAAAAACCTTCACAAATCTCCAAGAACAAAATTAGCAATTAGATAATCACAAACTAACCATTACACCCTTATACCATACTTATGTCTTGGGTATCCCCTAGGTTGATTTAACTACCTATATAAAACTATATTAATGATCACATGTCTAAACTAAGAGTTACAATAGCAACAATCCAACTAATAATAACCTTATGAACACTATATGATTAAGTCCATAGTAGCTATATCTACTCAAAAAAAGCTATATCATGTCAAGACCCATAAAACTAATCGACACATCCTAAATACCAAAATACCATATTTCTTAGTAGACCTTCCTATTGCACACACACCACACCATTAACACTCCCTAGACCCTCTCTAGGTTCTTTAAGCAATGTGTGGGCACACTGACATGACTTTGATGATATCATACTATACACATGCATTCTCCAACATGACTAGTTCTCCTAGCTAAGAAAATCATAGAACTCACATATGTCAAAATAATGTAATTTAGATAAACCAAAGCATTCAAACCCAAAAATATGTAAACGAAAAATTTCACTAGCAATTAAAGAGTCAAGGCACCATGCAAATTCTTCCTAGGTATGAACATCAAGTCAAAGTGCCCAAAATCCACAACTCCAAAATAACTACAAGCTATGAAGCACAAACTAATAAACTAGCCTTTAATTGTGCTTAAAAGCATGCATGCCAATTTGAAATGTCTTCTATTTGAAAATTCCGTGAAAATTAAATTTTGAAAAAATAAATGCATATCCTTAATAATTACTTATTTGAAAACAAGGAATAAAATGAAGGCAACAATATACTCCGACTAGTTAAGATCCTATTAAGAATGATGAAGGCTCACCAAATGGAAGTTGAGGTGGAGTTTCAAACCATATGACTGAAATTTATCTCTCTTGTTGTTAATTTCATTTCTCTTACTACATAATTACAAATCTATTAATTCATTAAATATTTTTTAATTATGTTTTTTTTTCAAAGTGTGTAGCAAACTTTCTAATATGATCGATGAAACTAGCATGCCATGCCCTTCGACTCCACGTGAAACACATTTGACTTGAAGCTTTGAACTGATGAGGTCACAAACAGGGGATCTCATCCCCATATAACAATTATAAAGCTCAAACCTACAAGCACATTACGTCAAGGAAGGCACAAGCCTTGTGATCACAATAGCCCAACAAAGGTTTGAATCTTGATGGTCACAACAAGAACACCACCACTTAACCAACACACTATAGAAAGATTCCCAACAAAATATTAAAAAAAACCCTAATTATGTTAAGTTATCATTTATTATATATTTTTTAAATTCTTTACTTACTTAGGGCAACTTTAAGGTGTGATTCCATTCCTTTCACTTTTTAAATCTATTCTAATAATACTAAATTTCCCTCAACACTTGCCGAGCTGTCTTCCAACTGTATGAAAAAAAGCAAAGCTCGTACAGCAGGGAGATTATGTTGTGTATATTCGGGGAAGCAAAACGTGAGGTGGCGGGGCCACACAATATTAATGTCCACAAGATCTCAACAAGATATTTTTTTTTAATGTTAAGAACGTTCGTTGTCCCTCTTTAAAACCCTAGATTAATGTTAAATGCATGAATACTAATCTTTCCATGTTAAATCAAAGCTCTAATCATGATCCTCTATAATCAAAATATTATGATGATGGAATCTGTAAAAGTACATTGATATCTAATATCTATTCTTTTGCTTCACGTCGAAGAATTGCAATACAAAGGATAATTGACAAAAATACGCTTGACCTTTCCAAAAATAAACATGCTTGTATAAAGTACTAAGATATTGGGTTTATCTCTATGTTGAATATGGTCAAATGGATGCATTTAGATCTTTGTGCTATATTGTAAAATCAACTATTTTTACATCTACTGGCAGTTCTTTCTACTTATCTTATATTAAAAAAAAAAAGATAATATTGTTTAGAAATTCATTGGGTCTGTATGATTATTGTTAAGTAAAGTGAAAATTTTACATGTATTAATACATATTAAATAATAGTTGTGAGAATTTCTTGAGAGTAATTAGTCAAATTTTCATAGCAAGACTCTAAGGTTGACGAACTCAAGAGACTATCTCAAGCTTCATTAGGGTTTTTCAACTTTCTTGTGTATGTCATACTGTAACTTTCTATCAAAACCTTCTAGTTTCTTTGTGCATTTATTATGAGCTCATTATATTGGTCAGGCCTAAGGGCCTTTTCCTTTTCTATTTTACATGACATTGGCTTTTCGTCTCTCCACAACTAGTAATGGTGGAGTTGAAAGCTTGAAGGTGATATCCCTTGACTTCCCTACTCAAATGACCCCAAAAATTCCTCCCAAAGGTGTTTCATGAGGTATGTCCTCTAACACACCTCTAGATATTGTCCTCCCACTTCCAAAATTTGAAGAAGCTTGCAAATGGATTGAAAATTTACTCTTTTCCAGGTCACTTTGTGGGAAGGATCCTCCCTAAAAGTGCACGTTACACAACTGGGTGTCCAAATATTGGACCCTTCATGAGATTTGGCTAGTTTCCATATGAGACCTTTCTAAGGGTTTCTTATTTTCCATTTTGATAAAGTCAATCACATTCAAGTCATTTTAACTTGAGGCCCTTGGCTTGTCCACTCTTCTTTACTTGTTTTCAAACCTTGGACTCGTGACTTTTTTCTCATAGGCAAAAAGTACCTTCATGTCTTGGTTTGGGTTGAGTTTCCTACCTTATCTATGCCTCTTTGGCACTTTATGTCCTAATTAGCAACTTTAGTGAGTACAATAGTTTGTGTTGAGCTCGAGAAATTTTACTTGACTCATCCTAATCATTAGATCCATGTGGAGGTTGATCTCTTAAAAGACCTCAAGGAAATTATGGATATCCAAATTGGAGAGTCTTTCTACTCTCAAAGAATCTAGTACATTAACCTCCCAAATACTTTCTATCAATGTGAAGCATCTGACCACAAGATTAAGGATTGCCTGATGGTTGTCCAACACCCAAAAATCCTAAAATAGCTCCACAAGCCACTATAAGCTCACCATCCCCTTCCAAGGATGAGGTTGGATGGACTATAACATTCAACTACAAGGTCAATAATACCAACTCCCCCAAATTGCCCTCCAAAGCCTTTGGGCAAGAAGCCTCAAGCTCCCAAGTTTCAAAATTTGTCGACCCTCCCAGGTCAATGACTTTAGTAGCAATAATACAATGTGGTGCAATTTCTTCACAACCCAAGGCTAGTCAAGTTCACCATTACTCACCATTTGTGGTCGCTCAAAGGAGATCAAATAGCTCATCAAGGCAATTGGAGGATGATGAATATGTTCTTTGACATAGATAGTCAGGCCAAATAAATGTCCAAATTGGCAACTCAAGACATGCTAGTTCAAAATAGTTAAATTCCACCCTTGATGGGCTGGATAACAAGGTTCAATGCCCTTAATTTTCAATAAATTGTATTTTATAGAATGTGAGAGGCCTTACAAACCTCCCTTGGAGATATTTTGTTCCTGATTTGTATTCTTGATTTTCATATTTAGACTTTTTTTGCCTTCATGAAGTCAAAGTGTTGTGTTTTCTTCTCTCAATTACGTGTCGTGTCATATGGTCAACTAGTTCTACTCTCTATTTGAATCATGAAGCCAGTCATGGTGGAGTTGTCACCTTTCTCTTACCTACATCGCATCATCTTATGGTTGATCATGGATGTGACCCCACTATCAAGGTAGTTTGTGCACCATTTCACTTGTGTAATCATTCTTTTGGAGTAATCAATATTTATGCCTCTAATGATGCAATTGAAAAATTCTTCCCTCTCATATTGGATAGTTGATTCAATGCTAGCCACCACTTGGGTTTTGTGTAGGGATTTCAATATGATTGAATCTCCCTATGACAAATGTGATACCTTGCCTATGTGGTGGAAAATTGGTGAAAGGAAGGTGTGAACTTCTATATGTGTAATAAACTAAGACTTTTCGATCCTAACTCCAAGTATCATCCAAATTAACCATCTTGGTATATGATGACCAACTTGTGGGCCATTTTTGACCGAGTCTTGATTGTGCCATGATTTTGACACAATATTTTTTTACTTTCCTAGTTGTTATTCCTTACCTATTGAACCATTGGTGGATGTCATCTTTCTAGACCATTTCTTCATATAGTTTCATTTTTAATGGCAAATTGTGGCTCCCAAATTGACAAAGAAAGACCACATTATCTCATATTTAGCGTGTTTGAAATATTGATCCACATCCCCTGCCGTATACTAGTTGGATATGGTGGTGGAATGATGCCATAACCCATACTGCCAAATTTCTCTAAATTTTTGGGTACTAGTTGACTTGATCTCACAACCACTCTAACAAGACCATCACTTAGGAGCTTCTCTAAGCTGTAGCTACCTTGGAGGATCAATTGTTTGATCTCAATGCCCAAACTTGGATAGCTTAAATGCACCAACATAAGCAAATTGTAGATGCATATGCTTCCAAGAGTGCTCAAATCAAGGATAGATTACACTAGCTCAAAATTGGACATAAAGTTGCTACCCATATCGACACCATCTAATGATCTTATATCTCAATGATCACTATCTTGTAATATGTGTTTGATCTTTAATCATTATTTTTTAATTTTCTCTTTTCATCTAATATGTTTATCTATAACTAAGATGTTATGATGATATAGACCAACACTACTTTGTGAAGGTTAGATTCAAGTTTCTTTAGTGGGGGAAACTCCACATGGATAGAAGAATTTTCTTCCCCTTTGTAATTTGGTACAATTCTCTTGAATCGTTTTTCTCTCTACTTTAGCTCGCATTTTCTTTTGATATGCTCACTAAAGTGGGGCCCAAATGTAACATTGTAAATTGCACCCAGTGTAATTCCACGTCATGTAGCACCTTTGCTTTAGGCTTAATAAAAAATGATAATCAGACCTTCCACCTTGATTTCTTGCTCAATTTGTTTCATCATCCATTTTGTCTAACTTCCTAATTACTTGGATTGATTTGTTCATATATTGAGACCATTGAGACATTACACTATCTAATTCTATTAGTGTAATGCCTCCTTCTAAATCCACTGACAACGAGATGTCTTCCAACCCTCTTTATCTTTCCATTTTGACCTTATTTTGACTCTTTAGACAATGTTTTGAACCATCTTGTGCTCTCTAAGATTTCAAAGTTGGTTTTTTGCATCTTTCCTGTGGTCTTTCACTTTTTCATTTCATCACCACCATTGTTGAAGCTTCATCTACTAGAGAGATTCATACTTGTCTTCATCCCAACAAGATTTTTCTTTTTGGTGTTGAAGGGAAGTTATTTCTCTCTTTCCCATTTCATTATTCATTTGATTATCATCTTCAGTAACATATCATTTGAGACATTTCCTTTATTGTATTTATGTTATTATCTATCAATCAATCTATCTTGGTTGTCCATGGAGGTGGAGACACCAAAGCGGGGGTTTGCTTATGGAAATCCTCTTATCACAACCCCAACATTTTCATCTTTGTTCATTTGTGTGTAGCTTTGTCAAGAAAAGGCACAGTGTTGGCTAGAGGTTTCATTGGTAGACCTCTTGTGAACATCTTCTTCTCATCTTTGTCTTTCCATTGGTTTATTTTAGTTAGTTATTAGCTTCATGTTTTATTTTTTATTATATTTAGTGTTCAAAACTAGAGTTCTAGCTTTCTAGTGCCTTCTACTATGAGATTTTATACTTCATCCGTACAAAATTCTTGTGTGTTGTGCTATCATCCTCGACCCATCTATACGTCCTAGACAAATAGTGTACAAATTTCACCAAGTGGTTTTGATAACCTACACTCTTGAATCTAGTAGTAAGAATATTTTTATCTTTCAGTATCATAGAATTTCACACACTTTTTCAGCCCTGGCAAGAAAACTTAGAGATTAGATAACCACAAAGGTTTTCTCGGAGTGGAGAGAATATTGTTGAGTCCTCATGGGTTTAACCACCCTTTGTAGTGGTTCAATTTTCCTTCATCCCATATTTATAGAAATTAATTATTATGGTAGGTTGAAATTGGATATGCTAAATTTGAGCCTAGACAACTTTTCTAGGATTTAATATGGGATAACCATTTTTTATAGTGTTGTGGAGATAATGGTAGGAGATGAGTACATTGATCACATGACAATAGTCAGTCAATTTTTTAGAGCTTGAAGTGTAGAGAGAATTTGCAACAAAATAAATGGTTCCATTGTAATTGAAATTTTATGTGTGATAGCAACATATATATTTATAATTCCATAATAGAATAAGGTTTTTTTTGTTCTCATGCTAGGATATGAAGATATACAAGTAATGTAGCCAATTTTTGTCATTTATTTTACAAATCATTCTCATGATATATGAGATATATAAACTAAAAGTCTAAAACCCTACAAAAATTACAATTCTTAGAATCATTTGCAATGAAGCTCAAATATAGACTTCAATTTTATATTGATTGTCCAATGAACAAATATATAAAAGTATTGCAAATTTAGAATATCTCTTTCAAATTAATAAATTTACAATTTTGACCCTTGAGTAGTGTTGGATCATCCTACCAGCTTTTGTAGTGTTCTCCACTAATCAATTGATGGAATTGCAAGTTGTTCTAACTTATTATATCTGATTTGAAAATATATTGACAATATATAATTGAATGTGGATCTTGACTTGATTATAAAAATGCAAGAAGGATATCAATGGTTTGATAGAATCCAAAAATAATCCTCATATAGTTTCTAAGGAATCTAGTTCAAATCAAACCTCATCTTGTCCTATATTGTCTTTTTTAGAACAATAGTGCTAATATATTTATCCCTTAAGCCAAAATGTTTCAACAAACCAAGGTGTGTGAAGAAGTCAACCTTTTCATGTAGATCATGTATTTTTTTGTCAACCTCAAACAAGAATTCCTTAGTTTTAGATAGATTAGAAATTTTTAAAATTATATTTGATACTTTTTATTGAGACATTTATGTGGTTTTGAATTCCTTTGGATGTCAATTCACTATCAATGACTTTGTAGAGTATTGCAAAGTTTGAATTGCCATTTTCTATTTTAATTCAAGTTTTTGTTGTCCTTAACATATTGATTGAGCTTTCTAGCATGTTCTATTAGATTGTCGAGTGATTGAAAAAATTGAAACAATTGATCAATCCTTTTTATTATTTCCTCAAAGATATTTTGTTTTATATGTCTTTTATTTTTTACACACTTTGGATACTCTATTTTTGGAATCTACTCATTTTATTTCTATGCTTTTTTTAGAGCTACTGTCAATTTGTCATTGACATTTCTTATATTCTCTTTGTCAATTTCCAATTGACGTGTTATTTCCTCCACTTGGTTTAGTTTGGCTTTTGCTAGGGCATTGGCTTATGCCACGTTTTGTTCTAATTTTTATGATTTGACTCTTTGTTTTTCATATTTCTATATACTTTCATCTAACTTCTCCTTTATTTCACCTAGGTTCACCTATGCTTGATCATTCTCTTGGCTTTTAAATGTAGAGCTATATTTTTGTTATCCTATTCTTTATATCATTCTGCATATTATCTATTGCTTTTCTCTTTTCTTTCTCATTTTCTAAGTCCGCCTTTAACTTTTCTATTTGAAACTGCAAGTTAATATCGATTTTCTCTTTCTTTAAAAATGATGTGTATACCACTTGAGTGTTTCTTTTTTTTGATGAATAGACCTTTTCTATTAGATAATAATATTAAAGTACATATTCACAAAAAAAAGCCGAGGGATACAAGATCACCCCACGAGAGTCAAATGGCAAGAAGCCGAAGCCAAAAAACAAAGCTATTCATCAAAAAACTTCCTCAAGCAGCCTGGGTCCGGCACAAACCATCCATCTTCTAGGGTATTTTTCTTCTTCTCCTTCCTCCCACCTAGGAGGCGAAATAGCCAGAGCCAGATGAGGAAAATTAGAGGTGGTGGCAGCAGGCCACCCATAACCATCACCGACAGTAGGAGCCAAACTAATAGGAGTAGCAAAAGGCCACCCCAAGGCAGAGCCACGACGCGGAGGAGTAGCCGAGCGACGCCTCCACGCGTCATTTCCCCCACCAGAGGAGCGACAAGGAACTTGGGACCTTGGGGTCTGAAAGTGTCGGGCAGAGGAGCTTCGACCACGATGATGGCCATGAGGCGGAGTGCGATCAGCAAAAACAAAATCCGGCGGCACTCTGCCAACCCATTGATTTTGTAAAAAAGAAACCAAAATGTCCCAAATTTGAAACCTATTATTGTGAGTTTACCCGTTCAACTAGGATATATATATATATATATATATATATATATATATATATATATATATATATATATATATATATATATATATATATATATATATATATATAGGGGACAAGATGTTTATGCTTATCTAGTGCACTTCTTCAATCTTCTATGCACGTTCTTCTTTTGCTTTTGTTGTTTTACATTTCCCGTGCTAACATTCTAGCAATTTGTATCTGCTCTGCATAATAAAGGTCTGTTATGCACCAAATTCTCCTCTCCTCCCTTCTGTGCTATCTTTATTCTATCTTTTTTATAATAGATGTACTTGACCAAGCTTATTAAAAAATTGAAAATTGATGCCCCTCCCTCACTTTATCATCCTCTCCAAGGTTGTTTGTGTATGCCATCATTCTAACCTTTAGTGATGAAAAATTAGTGTATAATAGATTTTATTAGTCATATAAGATTGTATGCATGTTAGTGTAAAAAATTTCTTTATAATTTTGGTACTTTTTAAGAATGATTTTTTGAAACATTACATGCTAACACATGCTAATACCTCTTGTGTGTTTTAAAATATTTTTTATATGAAATTATTTATATTTTATTCTTTTTATCAAAACTATGATCCCTAACTCAAAAACATAATTCATTTCTTGTGGGTTGAGATAGCTTCACAAGATAGTTTGAAAAAGAAAATCAAAAGAAGAGAAAGAAAAAATAGAAAATTGAAGAGAAAGAAAAAATAGAAAAATAAAAGAAACAAGAAACAAAAGAAAAAAGAATTAAAGATAAAAAAAGAAGAGAAAGAGAAAATTAAAAAATTAAAGAAAGAAGAAAGAAAAGAAAAGATAATTAATTGTAAAAGGAAGGTATTTGGAAACATTTATTGATATTTTATTGATTTTTCATGTCTTAGGTTCATAATTAATCAAATTTACTATTGATTTTTACCATTCAAAAAAGGTATGGAATAGATAATAGGGAAGTAAGGTTCATAATTTGTGATCTATATAGAAAACCAAGGGTTATACTTGTTTTTCATCTCAAAATGATGTGTATTTTAGTCCTAAAATGCGAAAATCAAGTATTATTTGTTGTTTAGGAGTTTGATTCTAAATCAATGTGTCCTATCTATCATATGAGATAAAAAATGAACCCAAGAGTCTAAAAATAATAAAATATCTTTGAATGAAGGTCATCTTTTAAATTTTAAATTCTACGTGTTAATTTTTTTTTATATAAGGATATTCATTTTAAGGTGATGTCATCATGAATTTTAAATGATTTAAATTTTTTTATATATATACTTCATTTTTAAATTGATTTACGTAGCAAAAACTTTCTTTGATGATGCTTGCATTCTAAGGTACTTCATACAAAAGTCATTTGGATGTCACACCATTCTTTCTCATAAATATTTGGGATAAGTTTTTATTGAAAAGTAGGGCTGGACTATAAAATGGTATCACCATGACGTGAAATCTAATAGGATTGCAATCAAGTTTGAGTGGGATTTCAAAATGCAAAATTTTCAATATAATTTATTTTAATTATGATTTTTCTATTTTTAAGTTTAAAAAGTTATTTTTACCAAACAAGGATCTCTACTCTATGCACATGGAAAAGTATAAAAAGTTATAAAATAGTATCTAAAAAAAATATCATTTGGTAGATCAATATCCTCATTTCAATAAAATAATTATATTTGATACATAAAAAAGTTATGTATTATGGAATAAAATCACTCTAAACAATATGATTAATTTGAGTTAAAATTTAGTAATAAATTAAAAACACAAATATATATTTAGAATCTATACATAAAATCTAAAAAATCAATAGTCCACATCATCTACAAGTTCTTAATAGGTTTCTTTCTATACATGATATATAATTTTTTTTTGGTTAAATATTGATTTTTAATGTCCCACTTAGACAAAGAATGAGACACACTACAATGGGACACCCAATATCTAGGAATAAAAGCAGTATTTTAGTCATATAAACATGTTTGTGTGATCTCATGGATGTGAATTCAGTTTTTACATCATTTAGGGTGTTAAGGAGTTTGTATTTTTATTTATTTATGTTTAAAATTCCATCATTTTATAAGAGGATTTGATGCATTTTGTCTTGTGCTTATGAGTTCATGCAATTAGGATCTTGAAGACATGGTTTTTGTTCCAAGGTTCTACTATAGATGTTGAAACTAATATAATATGTGACATAAGGATAATTTCATCTTGTAATTCAATTAAAATATCTTATAGAAACTTAAAAATTAGTTTTCTTAAGGAAAGCTTCTCAAAAATTGATGAGAAATAAGGGGGTCTCTTATAAAGATAAATCATGAAGGGTAATGAAAAATTGATTAATACATCAACGATTGAATAAAAATGAACAATCATAATCTTAATAGGAAAATCATGTGGGCTTTAACATGGTTATCATCAGGTTGAAGAACATTATGAAAGTTATAATGGACTACTATTCAAACATTGTGAGAGATAAATTTTAGTCAATTAGATAATAAAATTATTACTATGATAAAAAAAATTCATACCCTCGCCATAAAAATAAAGTTGATTTGTATAATCATGTTTCCATCTATAGAAAAGTGCACTATTCCAACAACAATAAAGAACTAATATTATACAAATAATTCTAGATCATGTCAAGATTTTTAGCCATACACTATTTGGGTATGGTATTTCCACTTACAAGTTGTAAAGAGTTAAAATCTATTAATTAAAAAATGGACTTAAAATACTACCAATTCAACAAGGGACCACTCTAGCACCAAAGGGTAGTCTCTTACCACTACTATGTCAAGTTTTAAATATCTTAGAAATAGTAGAGGATAAATATATATACTATTTAAACTTTTTTATTTTCTAAAATGCAATGATGAATCTCATCAACCAATTGTTAAAATAATATTTTTAAAATTTTATAAAAGACTATTCTATAAGTAAAAATATCACTAAGAATAGTCACTTACATATTTGATTAAGGTTATTATGCAATGAGAGAAGACTCTCATGAGATCAAAGAGGATGGTCTAAATACGTAGAGAACTAACATTGAATGAATCAAATAAGACAATCACCAAGAAAAGATAACATAGGTGTCATTGTGCATGTCATAGGAGATAGTCCTATTACCTAAAACAAGTTTGATGATAAAAGAACAGTCATGTTTTAAAAAATAGATGTTACAAAAATGTATAGTCATTTGAATTCATGGATAAAACAAAAAGTTTTAAAGACTAACATAGGACTAATGTGGTCAAGATTATATCACCTTAACTCAAAAAAAAAGATGGACATGAAGGTCAAGGAACTATCAAGCAAGTAGAAGTATTATCATAGAAAATAGAAGAGCATCATAAAGCATTTGAAAATAAATATGAGTATGAGTATCATCTACCATAAAGGAAAGTATCAAAACCAACATAACTATCATAAACATGAGGAACTTCCATGATGTTGTATTAATAGGGACTGTTGGGATAAACTTGCTAAAAAGAGATAGCTATTAAGCTTATCATGGTACCATCATACCATGAGTTTTAAATAACTATCAACCTCATGACTATAAATAGTACCACCTTTAAATAACTTAGTCACATTGTAAAATGTGTAAAAAATAATCATTATCAAGATATTATGAAAATATATTTCTTCTTGATTATTCAACTAATGCGTTCTATTAGATGATAGTCTTGTATAGAGTGATTGGTATATGTAGGACCAACTTGTATCTTGCATAGTCATTAATTAAATTATATGTTTATTACTATAATATTATATAGGTGGTTAGGTTGTCCTAGGTGGAATCAATAGAATAAGTATTGTGTGTGTGTGTGTGTGCGCGTGCACGTGTGCGTGCGGTGTAGTGGTTATTTTATTATCACAACATATTGTCATTTGTGTTCTTATTTGATATATTTTGAGGGTCACCCCTCAAAGTGGATTATTATTTTCAATTATTATCAAGTATTTGTATAATATTTTCCTTTATATTCTTCTCTTATGTAGGTTAATTCATTAAAGTACCTAGTATTCATAGTAGGATTTTTGCATGTAGTATAAGGCTAGAAAATTTAAGACAAGAACCTACACCAAGTTATAGGTTGAACAAATAAAATTACACAAATGACTATCAATAATGCTAATTTATACAAAGGAGAGGATCACTCATTAATAAAAATAGCATGCAAACTTTAGATACAATCACTATAACCCTATATACTAACATCCAACATAATTATTAATTTTTCCACTTAGCCCCAAAGATTTTTTAATAACTTTTGGAAGCCTTCAAAAACCTAGAGAAATCATCAAACTCTAAATTAATGATTCCTTTTAACAATTTATTTCTTTTAGTTCTAATAGTATCTTTCCTCTTTATATTGTAGTTACTTTGAGTAGATTGGTTTGTTTGACTATTTATTGATTCATTATGTTGCTAAGATGACCTCTTGATTAGTTAAGTATGATATAGATAAACCTTAAAATAAACTAAACCTCTTCCTCCAAGTTATGTAGTCCTTCCAATTTTTTATGTGTTGCCCAGCCACTAAGGATCATTTATTTTGATATTATTAAGTTTTATTTCTCTAAATTTATATACTATCTATAAGGCCTCCTAGATGAAAATGAGAAAAAAATGTTCTTAGTTGATCTAGGGTAGAGTCTATTATCTTGTATTTTGAATCTATCTAGTTGTAGTTCATTATTTTAATAAAAAAAATAAATTTATTATCAAGATTAAAATATTTTACCATTTCATACCTCACTTTATCTTGAAAGAGAAAACTATACTAATAAAATTGAATTTCTTGTATTATAGGCATATTAGGTCAAACACCTAATCTTGATAGTTACTATGATCTTAAAAATGGAAATTATATTGCCTATTAATGAGCCTCTATTGGCTAATCTAGGATCACAAGATAGAATGGAGGTTGTGGATGAATCCAAAGAAAGGTTGGATCAAAGTGAATTTTGATGGAACTTCAAAGGGAAACCTGAGGCCTTCTAGAGAAGGGTATGTTGCAAGGGATTGTTTGGGTAAAATTGTGGCATTAGAAGCCAATAAATTGATGGAGGGAACTAACAACAAGATGGAAGTGAAAGGGGCATTTGAAGTGATAAAAATGGCAAAACAATTATGTGTAACCAAATTACATTTAGAGGGGCATTCATTATTTATTTAAATGTCATTACTAGAGGGGGTTCATTGGCTTGGATTTTAAATAAATACATAAATTGCATTGGGAAACATTTAAAATCTTTCCAAGATTATAAAATATCCCACATGTATTAAGAGTTGGGAATAGTTGGCTAACATTTTGTCCAAGGTGGCAATGTCATTAACAACAGATCATGGAGAATTATGGGAAGATTTTCATAATCTTAATTTTGGGTGGATTGATGGACTTGACATCATCAATGACAGAAAGTAAATATGTTTTGTGATGGAAGGATAGGTTGGCTTTGTAGAGTGTTCTAAATGTGACACAAGGTATGCATTTTAATGGAAAAGGCACCAAGAATTGGCATTTTTCATTGTGTGTGTAGATTAGGGTGGTGGCAAGGTGTGAAGTTTTGGGTGATGAGAGTGCAAGATGGAGGTGAGTTTCACACCCCTCACCCAAAAACAATAGTTGTCATTCATTGGAAAGATTTCAGAGAAAGATCGCAAAGTGCTTTTAAAATTGAAGAGGCCATCTTTTTGTAGATTATTGACATCCTACTTGGTGAAGAGTTCATGAAGATAGAACACATACATTGCTCTAATATCAATATTGTGTCAATGTTCCTCACCAGGGGTCTGGAGTTGGGTTATAAAGAGGAGTTTGAATGAATAATGCACAAATGTGTGAGATATGATTGGATGCACGTGATAAAATCCCTCATGGTGGTGGATGAACTAGGCAAGGGTTTGGTGGCCTGTCATGGAGATTAGCTGTGATTTGGCGAATATGAACCCCCGCTCCATTTCTTCATTTTATGGAGTGCCTCAAGTGATAAAGAGAAGTGCAAGATGGAGGTACAAATGGGGTGGGAAGATTTGAAGGATTTCCTTAACAAAAGGGAGAAGTTGCTAAGGGTAGACGAGGTAACAAAAGTGAAGAAAGTGTCAAAGGGACCAAAATTTGATCTAGAGGACTATTGGTACAATGACCCTCTCAAGCTTGTGAAGAAGGAGCTGAAGTGATTGACAAGTTGCTAGGTTAGTCAATTTTTTTATAATGGTTTGAGAATTTTAATCTCTTTCATTGGTGTATGGTTGATAGGGGTTTTAGGTTTTCCATGATTTCACTTGATGCCAATATAGAAGGCAATTTTGTAAATGTTATAGAGGGATATAGTTGAACTACCATTATTTTTGGGTGTTTGTTGTTGAGGTTTTAGCTTATCTACAAAACTTGATATTTTATGTGTTTTCTTTATATTATTAATATAACACATATCTATTATCATTAAAAAAAGGAAATTATATTGGGATTTTTTTTGTATTAGAGGTAGATTAAGCTAAACACTTAATCTTATTGTCAAGGTTGTATGTTGGTAAACTAGAACAATACCCATTAGCTCATAATTGACCTTGTGTCAGTCATATGGTTTATTTAATTGCTCCCAACTCTATTTCACTATATGCACACATATTTAGGTTTTTACCTCTAGAAAAAAGATCTTTTTAAATGATAAAACATAAAAAAAATTAAGTGAGGCTTATAGATGCTAAGATTGTATTTTTTTGGTAAAGAGATGTTGGCTACATATCTTGATAAATGGGAGCTAAAATAAATTCAAAATACCTTGTTGGTAATGCTTTAAGAATAATTTTTAAAGTGCAATGATCTCATTAGTTGAGAAATATATAGAGAATAGCTAGATGATGGAGCTCATGAAATTTTTGATAAAATAATGGTGGAAAACTAGTGTAGTAGAACCAATTAGAAATTCATTTAATTTTTATATATAAATAGTTAATATGAATTTTAATAAGGAATATGGTTAACAAAATTTCATTCTAAGAAGCATGATTCTATTATTTTAAGAAATAATAGTTCAAATAAATTTGATATTTTTTTTTTTGAAAATTATAATAAAAAAGGGAAAGTGGTTCTATTATTTAATCAAGTGAGTTCATCTCAAATAGCTTAAATTCATATCTTGTTAAAAATGAAATCAAAATATATTATATAATTACATACATATTGTAGGAGTATAACTTCGAAGCTAGAATCACAACTTGCAGAAACTTTCACAAGAGAAACAAATATATCACCAGATGAGATGACATATATTAAGTTGAGCTAGTTTATAATGTAGAATAGCCTTACTTAAATAGGAAAGAGAGGCAGGTATGAGATCACATGATATGGACATGTGTCTCAATGCAAAGGTAGGTGGTGACAACTATTGTGAACTACCCAACTACAAATATTAATGCAAAACAAAATATTAAATGATAAATGCCAAAATTGGACTTAAGCATGAGTAAATAATATTTATTATAACACATTACAAGAAAATGGTTATGTTAAAAAAATATGTTTTCTTAAAATGACAAGTTCATGTTACAAGAAAAATATATGAAAACCAGTTTTAAATGAAATTAGTAATTGTGTACACTTGTATCAATTATTAAGCCAATGAATAATTATGCATTGGAAAAAGTATAGTTTTTACATATATAATAATGTATTTATATATTTAAAAGTATGATAGCAAGATAATAAATGAAAAATTAAAGAGCCTAATTTTTTAATAATAAAGTTGTTATTAAATATTGTATAACAAGAAAAATCCTAGTACTGTAGAAACACTTCTATTATAATATGGTTTGACTTTTCTTTCCACTAATTTTAATAGAAGATAAATTTTTTAATTGTAATTTTACATCTAGTATTTACTTCATTAAATTGAATTACAAGTATAGTTATAAGATCAACTCTAATTTTTCATGTAAAATCAAGAAGAATTGAAGGAAAATCATTAATTGACTATTAATCAAGAGAGTACGAATTATATTGTTAAATTTTTTTGTTTAACAATTCATTGTGAAGATGCAACGAAGAATCACATGATTTAACTAATAAGGAAATGAAAGTAAACAAGAACAATTAAAGTTGGTTTAAATTTTAAATATCAAAGGTGCTATAAGAATTTGGAGATAATGAGATGAATAATGTTATACTTGATAATATTATAACAAGAAGCTTAGAGAAAAAATAGATTACTTTTATGTATATTCTAAAATCAAACATATAATAACTTCAAGATATGTAGTAGCATAACTATAGATAGTTTCAGAAGATTTGGAATTCTTTTATTATTGTAAATTTTGATAATAATTATTGTCTTTTTTTAATCACCTGGTTTTGCAGATTTTGGAGAAAAAACAGTCAAATTACAAATCAAGAACAAAGCAAAAGGTGGGCATTACAATCCCATCGTCTCTTCTCTTCTTCTCTTATCAAAAATGGATTTGAACAGAAACCAGGCGGATAGAAATCAGAATATAAGACGGCCATCCTCGTGCAGTTTTGAAAAATCAAATCTTTGCTTACCTTGTAAAAGATAGTTGATACAGACGAAAAAGAGTTTAAGTAAGAAAAATCTATCAAAAGTAGAGGGAGAGAATTCATTCTGCCAAATTGAGAGAATTCATTCTGCCAAATTGCCAGTGGCACTACTAATGAAAGCTTATAAAACTTGAGAGCAGGAAATCTGAATGATAATAAAAAAGCGTCAACAGAGAGCAATGAACTCCCAGGTTCAGAAAAAGCAATGGTGGGGGAGGAGGACTGCAATAGTAAAATCGGGTCCACTCAGAAGTTGAAGATCGAAGTTAAACGAGTTACTGTGCATCAGTCAAAGAAGAAGATTTAGAAAACACGGGCATACCAAAATGGAAAGACTGGCCTGTTTACTTGATATCTGTAAGTGGTATTAGGTTTACAATTGGAACAGACGTCCATAGAAGACATTGCTGTTTTTTAACCCCACCTTCCCATGTCAGAATATTATATTATTAATAATTATTGCTTCTGACTATTAAAACGCTCCCTGGTGCCCTATTTTTGTCTAGGGCGATTTAAAATTCCATTCCATTCTTTGGGAGATCTGCAATACGACAATATGATATTTAGGTAGCCATTAATTAAGCTCGCTGCTTTCTTTCTCCATCACGATATTCTTTCGATGTACGTGACCATGACTGCAATATACCATCTCCATTAATGAAGGTCAATTTTCACCAAATCCGATAATTCCATTGTATTGTCGTTTGAACGAGTTTCAACAAGGTTTTGAGCTTAAAAAAATTGAGTCAGTGGAGCAGGTAAACAAAGGAATCCTATGGCCAAGCTAATATATATATATTAGTGAGTTACTAGCATGCTCTAGAAATGATACTACAAGTCAGAAAATTAACAGTAACAACAATCACATAATGGGTATTATTTATTTTGGTTTAACAGTGCCCGGATTGGAATATATTGTTAGAATTAGCGCGAATCAACAACTTCAGTATGAATTTGAGCTGGCTAAAAGAGAAAAGTGTGCAAGTCAAAAATCCCAGCCCGTGTCTGCCGGTTCCAGTACATCAACTAGACATTTTTTTCTTTTTAAATTCTCAGAAATACAAGACTGTAGAACATTGGTAAAAGGAAAAAAGCAGCATGAAAACTGTTTTTATAAATATTTATTTCATAATAGAACAGCTATAAGGTCTAGCTATTTTGATTAAGTCTATGAAGTAGCTGAATTTCCTCCTCTCTAACTCAACTCCCATCACTGTAACAGCTTACAAACAATACACATTATTTTCTCTTCATATAAGACAGCAGTGGTCGGTCTCCTTGCCATTACTTAGGATGGTAGATAGGTCGACCACAAAAGGGCTCCTTTTCCGCAGAGCCCATATACATCTAATGACACTTGCACGTGTATGACTGTCTTATAGGACGAGAAAACAATGTGGGTACTGGAAATTCTTCTACTTCACAGCGCCTGCAGGCTATGGAGATAAATGTTGTATACATATAGCTATTTAAATAACAACTGTGTTGTATCCTCCTTCACTGTTGTGCTTCTTATTAGCAAACCACTCTTAACCGTGTACAGACTTTTGTATTAACACACGTAAGAGTGTTTTGTTAATGAGCACCCCTCTCTACATACACTTGATACAAACAAAACAAAACCAACATGGGAAATGGGAAATGGGAAATAAGAAAAGCATCTATCTATCTAAGACGGCGCTAGACCTAGTTTATTGGTGGTATGGTGGCATGAGGTGGTCAGAGAGAGGCGGCTGAGAGGTCATCCTCTGTGGGCTGGTCTTCTTCATCTTCAAATGAGGCATTATCAGGTTGCTGAGTTGAAGCATGGCCATGGCCGAAGGCTCTGATGTGGTCCTTGAGGGATCTCTTGTGCTTAAAGTCTGACCCACATATGCAAAACCATAGCTTTCCACAGTTCTTCTCGTGTGTTCGCCAGTCCCCCCTCACAGCAAAAGATTTGTTGCACTTTCTGCAGGAGAAAGGCTTGATGCCATGCTTGCGTTTGTAGTGAGTTTGAAGGGTGCGGAAGTCCTTGAGAGGCTTTGCCCGAGGATGATCTATGTTGTTCTTGCATCCCTCTGCACAGCAGTAGCACGGCAGCCTCAGCATTGCTGTGGGCTGTGTTCCTCTCAGAGACTCTGGTCCCTTTCTGTACTGTGATCCGTGCCCCCACATGTGCATCTGTTCCATGCAACAAAAAGTTCAAAAAAACAAAACACAATATATCAGAAGATCAAAACACTAGATCTCAAAATCACCTCCTTTCCTTTTTCTCTTTTCACACTTCAAACAAAAGACAAGTACAGCAGGCAGGAAGGTATATCCTTACACGCTTAAACAAACAAACAAACAAAAGAAAAAATACAGTAGTTCCTTCTGATACACTCGCATATACATGTATACGCTAAACTAGATTATCTCTTTTGCTTTTGTCTGTATTTTTGTGCGTATGTCTGTCTTTTCCTTCCACTATACTCAGACTGTAGATAATGCAATTTAAGAAACAGGCAGCCAAGATCTAGAAGCAATTTAGTTTAGGATATTCTACAATCTTCTAACACTGTATTCATATAATGTACCTGCCTACTCAGTAGGTTTTGTATGTTTTCCAAAACTTTGGATCAAAATACTACATAATGTTTCAGTCTTGGACGGACTTTTATCACATCCAATGCATCCCATCGTCAACCTTTTCCTGGTTGCATGTGAAGCCAGGCGTGGCAAATGTGTATTGGGTCACGGTTTCATAATGATCTCAATTATTAGTGATTACAGTTATGAGATCTGTGGGAAGGAAAGGGACAGTAGCTATGGCCTCAACCACCATAGATTTCGATTTTTCCTGCAACATTTATAACACGATGAAGAAACACATCAGGATCAAATGAATTTGCTCCATCACAAGACCCTATGGGATCTATACAAATACTATACCAAACACTCAATAAAATCCAGGACAACTCAACCCTAATCTGCAAATTAGCTTCCTCTCTGAAACACAAATTAAAAAGGGCACAAAAACATTTTTGAAATGAAGAAGACTGCAAACGTGGGATCGTTTTCCCATATTGTATGACAAACCTAATATGGCTGCCTATTTGTTTTCCAAGCTCAGCAAACTATATCTAATTTCTTCAAATATTCCTGCATAGAGATTCTAGATCAAGAGACCTTGGCGTTTATACATGGATCATGAAAGCAGAAAGTTAATAAAAAGGAGAGATGGTGATGATAATAATATAAGCAGAGGTATGAGTAGAGGTTGGACATACCTGCATGTTATTGTATCTATTGAATGTCTTGCCACAGACTGGACAAGAGAACTGTGTAGGACCGATGAGAATCTGCTCTGAAGTGGGTATCCAATACTGCCCATCCTGGACTCTTCCTGCACTTTCTTGCAACACCTTATCTCTTGTGTCGGTGAAATAACAGTTGGCAACAGGCTGATCATCTGCCTTACAGCTCAAACCAGTACTTTTATTGTTATTGTTAGGAGGACCAATATGCAAGGCCACCGTTACACTATTATCCAGAACCTCCTGATCCTCCTGATCCTCTCCTGCTTCCATGTAATCATGCATACAGGGGTTCCTGTTCCTTGGAGGGCTAAGGCTCAGTAAGGGAAGGGCTTCCTTCAAGGGAGGGGATTCACACCTTTCACGTTGCTCATATTGTTGAACTTGAGGGTAAGGAGAAAACAAGTGGTACTCACTTTGGAATGGAATGGCCATGGGAAGCTGAGAACTGCTTAATAGGCCAGATGAGGGTTTGGGTTTGAGCCATTCTGTGAAGGAAATAGGATATGCACTCATGGGTAGATTCTGATCAGTATTATGAGGGGCCTGATATAATGTTCTCATATTCATCATATCAACAAACCCAATTTCTTTTCTACAACAAACAGTGCCAGGGCTTCTTCCTTTGCCTGCTACAAAACATTCCCAATCAGAGCAATACATAATGGTCAGAACACTGCAACAAAACAAAATAATAATAGCTTGGAAAAGGAGGAAAATGAAAAGAGCAGAGAAGAATGAGCTCACCTAACTAGGTGGAAATCTTCTTTGGATCCATAAAAAGTCCCATAAAAACACAATATCCTAAGCAGGTAGGGAGAGAATGACAGTCAACATTCCTGATGGGCAAACCCCATGTTTGTTTGTGCATAAAAAATAATATGAGAGTTATGCAAGGAATAGTAAACGGCAGTGGTGACAGATGTTGGTACCTCAACCTGCCGCTACCCTCATAATATTTCTGGTCAACAAGTGCTGTTATCTTCTCTTCCACCTGCCAGAGGGGAAAATAGATTTACAACAAACAAACCAGGATTAGGATTTGCAGACAGGAGAAGAGCTGTGGAGCCTCCTCTTCATTGCTCAACAAGGACATTAACATATAAATATATATACCCATACAGACACAAAAAGAGAGATTCCAATTATTTATCTATTTACTTACTTACATGACTTAGGCATGTTTCATTCAAGGCAAGTTAATCAACCAAATGCAGACATATATTTTCTAGTGGATACGTGCGGAGACACTTCTTTTTGTGTTTACCAAAGATAAAGAATTCATAACACACACAATAAAATACGAAAAAGGCAATTTGATTATCCCGAAACAAAGGTTTCCAAGGATAAAAGCGGGGGATAATTAGGGTCCCTCCTCTTTGCTTTAATAATTCTTTTTTCCCTTCTATTTTCAATGTTCTCCTGCACAAGCTATCCATTCTTGATGCGCCCATGCGCCCTTTGACTTCTTTACAAACAAAAGGTTTACATTTATATATAAATTCAAGCTTGAAAAGGTGGAATTTCTTGAAATCAATAAATAAAATTAAAAAATAATATAATTGTTATCAGATTTCTACAATTTATATTAATATCATTTAGTTGTTTCTAAATTTGATTGTGTAACTTTTTTAAACATCAATATTTTGGATCAACTTCTTGATTTTTCAACTTACAATCTTACATATCTTTCGGATCACACTTCATAATCCATCAACTTACAATCTTACATATCCTGACATTGACATTCTCTAACATCCTCATAATGAATCACGGAATGCCATCCCAAACGTTGATGCTAAAAAAAAGTTACACAATCAAATCCAGAAACAACTAAATGAAAATATAATTATCTACGCAACAAAGCCCACTAACCATAGAATTTACATCTCATCTCAACCCTAAATTATTGTCATATGAATGATTTGAAAAACAATAATGAACCAGCAGTGAGCTGGTGAAAAGAGAAAGCTTACAACATAACAAGTTACTCAAATGTTAAACGCTTCTTACTTTTGTCAAGCTTGTTATGATTGCATATTTGTTTGCATAAATGGGGGCTAACTAGTCACTGAAAGTTTGGCTCTATTATATGTTTAGTAATGGAGTTTTCTGCTCCCACACCGTACGTTATTATAAGCGAGACGTTTGCAAGATGGTAATTATGTCTTTGACTTTTATGAAGCCTGCATTTTGTTGATAGTGGATTTCAATTTACGATGGGACAAGTTTAATCTCTCATATAAATAAACAGAAATTTTGTCTCAATTAAGAGCTCAACAACAACACTGGGACATGTGGTAAGTTCAATGTTTTCTTTCTTCCATTGACTAAATCCACCATATTTCATCTTTTCTTTAACTACTTTCCATTATCCATGTTTAACCCTACATGCCTATAATTACCTTGGATAATTACAATTCTAATTACCTTGGACAAACTATTGCCTTCCTAAACGCGCACTTGGTTTTGTTATTATCATAATCTAAAGTAATAGTTTTTTCCAAAGAAAAGTCTATGATAAATGGAAATTATACTCTAAAGTAATTTGTCAAAAAGTCATGATGATATGTTAATTAATTAGATGACATGCTTGTTTGTAATAGTGAAATTTATATAAATATGTTATTTTTATTTAATTTTGTTGTCATTTTAAAAGATGTTCTAAAAATACTAAATTATCTTGAGGTACGAACTTTACATAACTGTAGCAAAAGGCGATAAAACTAGAGATTCGCAAGGAGTGAGAACTCATGAACAAAAACCTGTTGCTAATAAACGGACCTAACAAAAACCACTAACACAAACAAACCCAAAAACTAGAACTAGGCACTAGATACAACAAACAAAGCAACAAAAAAAAAACACTCCTACCAAAAGCACAAACCAAAGGCTTATTGGGTGGGACAAAAATCCAACTTCCTTTCTAAACAGATGTCTTTTCCTTTCTCCAACACAGAGATCTTTTTAGAGGAATCTTTTTCGGAGGTAACAATCGAGGAGTCTTGCATGGTTTTCACTCTTGAAACATACGCTTCTAGCGCCATCGTAGTTGAGAACTCTAGTTGTCTTCTTTTTTCAGCACACCTCCTCGCGATTTCATCTTGAATGTCATGGAGACCAGCAGAGTTCTTCTCTATAAAAGATGTTAAATATTGATAAATAAAACTATTTTGTGTGAAATTGGATTCATTACCTTAACTTATATCTATTTATTTACTAATATAGATCTATGCACTTAATTCTTAGCTTATATTTATGTCTACATTCATCTTATATGTGTATTTTTTATGCTTATTCATGCACTTTCGTTGTCTATTCACTATCCACTCGAATATTTGATCATTTTCAACTTAAAAGTCATTTATGTAGTTCCAAGATTGAACCCATGGTCACAAATTTGACACCTTCTTTTTCAAAATTTAGATTTCAAATTCAACCTATTGGCCAACATTATTTTTCGAGTCCAAGCTAACTAAAA